>NW_013667890.1:17296-39979 GCF_000517525.1 Limulus polyphemus | reverse complement strand
AACAGCACTTTTTTCCCCAAGATATATGAATGACTAAATCTTGTCTTCCCATAGATTATTTCTTCATACCCAACAGTTATTTTTAGATAAGAAACCTAACCATTTACAGAGTAATCTAACGTTTTGAAACTCAGAACCTAACTAGGCTGTAATAAATAAGAAAATTAACCAATAATAACGATATAGCATTTTTCAACTAAGGAATCCGTGCATCTAGGTGGTAATAAGCTAATATAATATAACTTCTCGTAGTATAACATTACTAAGCACATCTCACTTATCTAGACTCGCTTATCTGTTTAAGTTTTCACTACTTTACTTTCTAAACTAAACGATGCGCCCGAGGCTGAAAATCATAGGTTTGCTACGATATACTGACTTTCTATATGATATTAAAGTTAAAAATTGTCAACGTGACATGAATTCAGATTATTTTTAACAAGTACAACCACTGTTTACTGATTAACAATCCCCCCCCAGTGGCACAGCGGTATGTCTGCGGACTTACAAAGGTAGAAACTGGGTTTCGATACCCGTGGTGGGCAAAGTACAGTTAGCCCTTTTTGTAGCTTTGCGCTTAACAACAGCAACAATAATGAAACTATGACCAAACAATCGAGTCGGGAAAAATAACTGTTGGGTATGAAGAAATAATCTATGGGAAGACAAGATTTAGTCATTCATATATCTTGGGAAAAAAGTGCTGTTAAAATAACTGTTGGGTATGAAGAAATAATCTATGGGAAGACAAGATTTAGTCATTCATATATCTTGGGAAAAAAGTGCTGTTAAAATAACTGTTGGGTATGAATAAATAATCTATGAGAAGACAAGATTTAGTCATTCATATATCTTGGGGAAAAAAGTGCTGTTATTATCTTCAAACCAGAATTTATTACAATTAATTGATAATCTTTAGATTATCTTCAAACCAGAATTTATTACAACTAATTGATAATCTTTAGATTATCTTCAAACCAGAATTTATTACAACTAATTGATAATCTTTAGATTATCTTCAAACCAGAATTTATTACAACTAATTGATAATCTTTAGATAACTATCTTGAATTCAAACACTGCCTTTCTTCTTTTTGCGCAGGTTCTATGCTGCAGAGATTGTTACAGCTCTTACTTTTATGCACAAGAAAGGAATAATTTACAGGTAAATACCTCACAGGTTGTGATTTTTTTACTCATTTTTCTATGGTTGTAAATTTAAGTACACATACATATCATGTTCTAAAGAAAATCTTCGGCCTTTATAAACCTTCTTGAAAAGTCGGGAATATTAATTGAGAATTTTAAAACACTTTGGATTAAGAGTATTTGGTTTTCATCAGATTTATAAAGATCTTATTGTCATAAGACACAGGTGAAGATGACATAATGAAGATTTTGCAATGAGTAACGTTATTCTGGTTCGAATGTTTAACAAAATTTCTTGAGTATGATACACTGTTAAAAAAAATCGTCAAAAATATAAGACGTTACTAGTGAAAGGAAATCAACGGGCTATAATAATTAGAAAACTTCCAGGAAAGTAGTAGTCATTAGTAGTCGTGGCTTGCAAGCCTAGCGCATGCGTTAACTTATTAATCTGCAATCATGTGACAGATTTACATATTTTGTAGATGACAGAATCTTCACAGGCTCCACTGTGTTTCTGACTATAACAAAACTTGCATTTTATCTACATGTTAGGTGAGACACGAAGAATTTTAAAATTGAAAATAAGTATGGCAACTTCTCAACTATTAGTAATTGTTTACTTAAGCAAGCTTACTGCTTCGATCAAACTTTTAATTAACTTAACAAATTATGTAATTTAAAACAAAACATTATAATTATTAGAATGCACTGAGTGACTAGTGTGTAACCCTCGCTGTTGTCGATGTTTCGGCCATAATCCTAATATGTTTCGAAGTTCGGCCAGCTTAGAAGAATAGCTAATAAATAAATATATATAGATACATATTAAACGTTACAACCAGTGCTGCTGATGAAACTAAATTTAAAGAAGGAATGGAATATAACTTAACTTTTAATCTCAAAACCAAATTTTCGACCTAAGTTGCTCTCTGTTTACTGTTTTTTTTTGCATCACTACCCTTGTCATTTCCCATTTAGATTTTCTGCCTACAGTTAAGTTAAAGACCATGTAACATAGAAATATTGTTTAAAATGATCTGGCAGCAAGAATATAGCTAATTAAGAATGAGATTCCAGAAAGAAAAGCATCATTGAACTTTCTGACAATAATGATTCGTAGACACATGAAATACAAGAGCGCCGAAGGAGAGGGGATCACAACCTATTTCAAGGAGTAGTTACATAAATCTCTATCTATAATTTTAAATACCGTTACAAAATTGGTAATTTTTTTATTTATAAGCCCTAAGATACTTAATAATTATCCATTACTTAAAGAACTAGAGCTTAGATTAACATCGATATTTTTGTGTATTTTTGATTGTTTTCTGTAGCGGAATATTTTGTTAGAAATGTGTGTGATATTACATCGCAGTAAGACTGAAAGTAATTTAAACACGTTATTCTTTACTGGCCCATTACGGGTTTCCAGAAAGAAGATTGCACGATAGCATTTCAACTATTTCTTGTGTGATGTATGCTACTGTTAATGAGGGCTTTCGCTCAATACCAGAGCTCATCAGGCTGTCTTGGTTACAGCATGCAAAGTCTTAGTTGAAACGCTATTGATATCAGAAGTATGAGGCATAAACCCTTAGAAACAATGTTCTGTTTTTCTTTTTTCTACAGAGATTTGAAACTAGATAATATTCTTCTAGACTGTGAAGGACACATTCGATTGATCGACTTTGGAATGTGCCAATTGCGTATTTATAGAGAGGAGTGTCTTCCTTCAAACTTTTGTGGTACTCCAGAGTACATGGCACCTGAAGTATGTACCCGCAATCATTGCTTTTTCTGTCACCAGGTGGCAAGCATTGGTTAGCCCTACTCTCGTTCGCAAGTAGCTTTTAAGATCCATCAGCAAGCCTAATTTCAATACAATTATAAAATAAGAGTGTACTTACTTGTAACTCATTAGTAACGTCATCAAAAGACGTCGAAAAAAGTATTTCGTCTTGGTAAGTCAAATGTACAGCACTCGTGTATTTAGATAAAATCTTGTGATCATCTTTAGAGGTGTGAATCACACCTAATGATACCTTTAATCACTGATGTCAATAGGCTACTTTTTAACTCGCTGTACCAATTTATAATAATGCAGGGAATCTTTAACATTTCATAATAATCTTCATTATTACTTGCTAACAACCACCTGTTTAACTTACCATACAAACTTTTTGTACGCCTGTCTCTGTTGCCATTGTTGTAACAGACAACTTAGACATTCATTGCAATAAGCTTGTTTCTGTTAACACGTAACAGCAAACTTTCCTTGTTGCTATTAACAGTCTTCTGATTCACTTAACACGCGTGTTCGCTCTGTAAGCATTTAATAGCAACTTTTGTTGTTAAAAGCCTTTTTCTCAACCCTTAATTAAGATGTAGAACACTTTAGCGTGATGAACACGACATTTAGTGGTAATATATGTGCACTATTATATCACAACAGGACTGATAATAATATAAATCACATCATTATTATTGAAATGTTGTTATACGCTTTTCTTACCAAGAACACGTAGTGGGCCAGTACAAAATGGTGTGATTTCAATTATTATCAGTTTTATTGTAATCTTTTGTCATTCATATATTACTACTTAGCTTTCTGTTTACCTTAACGCGCACATTTCGATAAGTCGGGCTCTGCTATTTAATAGCAACATCTTTCATCATATGATGTTAAAAACTGGGGTTATTTCGTAGTTATTTGTCATCCTTCCGCATCCTACACATTGTGGGTTATTCCTAATTGTTAGAAACCGTTAAACATATTGTTGGTTCAAAATATGATCATCATTTTTTATGTTTACACCTTGTCATTGTTTGAAAATTACGTTCTAATGTTACATGTTGTGAGGTATTTCTGATTGTTACAAACTATAGAGGTAATCATTATGTTCTAATGTTACACGTTTGAGGTATTCCTGACTGTTACAAACTATAGTGTTTGTTGAAAGTATGATAATAAAATTCTGATATTTTACATTATTTTATGTTCGTTATTGTTACAAACTGTTGAACATATTGTTGGTTGAAAATATGATCATCATTTTTTATGTTTACACCTTGTCATTGGTTGAAAATTACGTTCTAATGTTACATGTTGTGAGGTATTTCTGATTGTTACAAACTATAGAGGTAATCATTATGTTCTAATGTTACACGTTTGAGGTATTCCTGACTGTTACAAACTATAGTGTTTGTTGAAAGTATGATAATAAAATTCTGATATTTTACATTATGTTATGTTCGTTATTGTTACAAACTGTTGAACATATTGTTGGTTGAAAATATGATCATCATTCTATGCTGTTACCTATTATTAGACATTCTTGGTTGTGAATTTCTCTTTGTTGTCTGGGTAACTAATATGGAATGTTCTTGGTTGTAATGTAGAAATCACAGTCTTTAAATGTCTGCTTCGGATATTGGTAATAAACATTGGTTGTGATAGCAAGAACCAAAACCAAAGTAGATCAAAAAGGTTGGCAAATCACGCTAAAAATTAACGATAAAACCCTATCTGTTTCGATAGATCTATCTGTCAAAAGCACCAAGGTAATATCTGTGATTTTTTTTTTATATGATTCTAACTATTGGATTTTTGGTTGTATTCAGCTATCTTTTAATGTTTAGATAAGAACATTTTTGTCGGTGTGTCTCGTTTGAGTAGGTACATCCACTAATCAATTAATATTGCTCATCATCATATAATATTAGGCTATGAAACCCTAGTGTTCAATCTTACAATCATGAAAGACCTGTGTAAGAACTATCGCTATTTATTGAAGTCCTAACAGAATAACGGTTTCGTTTTGTTTGATATAACATTTTAACTAACAGCAAAGCAAGTTGGCTATGGTCATGTTGAGACGTGGTGTGTAGTAGAAACCTAGCATGTGTCTCTGTATGTGGTTTCTAGGGATCTTAAGCTGGATAACATCCTCTTAGATCACGAAGGGCACGTGAATATTTCTGACTTTGGCATGTGTAAACTTGGCATGAATGACCAGTCGAAGACTTCCACTTTTTGTGGAACCCCAGACTACATAGCTCCAGAGGTAAGCTTGCTAACCCTACTTCTCGAAACATCGAACCTTAAGCAATCCAAATACTTTAACTATCAGTTCGTTTTGTTCTTCTTTTCTTAAAAAATACTTGCTAATCGTAAGTAACATATAGTTTTCCAGAATGAACCAGAACGATTTTAAGTTATTTAAAATTCTCTTTGTCTTGAGTTTTTCACATTTAACCATTCCATCTTAAATGATATCGGTAAAACAATAATCCTTTCATCAAAGCACTATATTAATATTTTATGTATATTACATTTATCTGAATGAAGTATGTAATTTGTAACGACATTAAATTGAACTTGTAGGATTTCGCCACAAGTTAATTCTTCGTATTGTTATCCGACACTGGGCAGCTTATACATAAATGAATAAATAGAGTTGTTTAAACATTTCGATACCTCACTACTATAAAGGCTTGGTTTGGTCTGTTATTTCATTGGTGGTAGTATCCAGGGTCACTGATGAGGAGTGGAATTCTCCGAAACTAGTCTGGCTCAAGACACACCACCACCAATGAAAGAATAGACCATTCCAAGCTTTTACTTGTTGTTAAACAAGTTTTAACACAACTCTATTTATTCAATCTAACATTTTGATACCAGTGGCGTACAAGGCACAACATAGGCCCACAGGGCACTTCTTTTTTCCTTTTACAACTCACACGAGAAGCAATACATGGATGATTACATTCTTAAGCAAATATAAGCTCATGTTTTGGAATGTGTAGACAAATTCTAAAAAAACAAACAAGCAAACGATAAGTGCGTTGTTTACAAGCGAGTAAAGTTTCAATTTGTTTTATAATGTTTTCTTTACGAATTATACGAAAAACGAGAAAACACCAATTCTATAATACGTTGCGGTGAACGATTATTGAAATAGAATTAGAGATATTATTATTTTTACTTAAATTTTGAAATCTTATATTCAGGTGTACACTTTACACCTGAAAAGTGTCAAATTGCACAACTTGGGGGGAGGGGGAGTCGTAGCTATACTATAGTTTCTATAGTGGTATGTACGCCACTGTTTGAAACTTTCATTCGCTTGAGCAGTAATTAACCAAAAACTAACTGCTAACAGAACGATCCAACCTATTCGAAACTTATGAACCAAACTAGTCTGTAATGAGTGAGAAAATTAACCTCTAACAGAACGATTTAACGTTTTTAAACCTAGAACCCAACTAGGTTAAAATAAATAGGAAAGGTAACAGTTAATAGAACGATCTAACTTGCCCCTCCCCCAGTGGCACAGCGGTATGTCTACTGACTTGTACCGCTAGAAACCGGGTTTCGATACCCGTGGTGGGCAAAGCACAGATAGTCCTTTGTGTAGCTTTATGCTTAATAACAAACAACTACAACAACTACGATCTAACGTTTTGAAACTCAGAACCTAACTAGGCTGTAATAGATAAGAAACCTAACCATTTTCAGAGTAATCTAACGTTTTGAAACTCAGAACCTAACTAGGCTGTAATAGATAAGAAACCTAACCATTTACAGAGTAATCTAACGTTTTGAAACTCAGAACCTAACTAGGCTGTAAGATAATCTTTGGATTATCTTCAAACCAGAATTTATTACAATTAATTGATAATCTTTGAATTATCTTCAAACCAGAATTTATTACAATTAATTGATAATATTTAGGGACTTGTTTTAATAAACACGGATTTAAAGATTATCAATCTGTGGTAATAAACACGGGTTTAAAATAATTTATAGATTGTTAATTTGTTGTAATACACACGGGTTTGAAGATAATCTAACAATTATCAATTTTAACAAACTACACAGAAGACGTAAACTTACTATTACAAAATAGGTATGCTTAGTATTTAAAGTGGAAAGAACTGATCAGTAGGAAAACCATGGGACCCGGTTATAGAAATATTTTCGCCGTTAATAAAACTTCTACGTCCTCACAGAATGTGTAGACAATTGACACGAGTCACTTCTGATGTCGCGTATACATCAATCACAATTTGTAAATTGTAAGCCATTTGAAATAATTGTATAATTTTAAACAAGCGAGCACTGATTGTAATACATAACACGTAAATCAACTTTGCCAAATGATTAAAAATACAGCGAGAAATGGTTTGCACCAAATTAACTCGGGCAAATATTTTTGGAAACGTGGAGGGCGCCGAAGTTGTCTCGGGAAAATCACGAAAGGGCTAATTAACTTTCATTTATTCCATGTAAAGATGTAATTTTAATGGTAAAAATGAAGTAAAATGCCCAAAAATGTAACAAGAGTCAAAAATATTATTCAGGGAGACATCCTTCCCCCTGTAAGAATGAATATTCCACCCTTATCCAACCCGGCTGCCTGTATGCTGCTTTGCATCATTTTCTTCTTTAAATATTAGGGTTCTCCTTGTTAATAATTTCAATTTAAATCTCTGAGTATGCTGTTGCCTGAAAGACGTATATTATCTCAAATAATTTACAGCTATAAACTATTTCAGAACGACAGCAGTGTTGACAAGTTTAAAGTCCAATACAAAACTTTTACGAAGAATGTTTCTTCGAGAATGACCTACTGACCAGTACAACAGTTAGCGACGCATTAATGTACTTAGTGGATTTCGTGCTTTTTAACATAACATAAACAATGAATGGAGAATTATCACTATTTTATGAACATACATTTGGATAATGCAGAAGTCTGAAAAAGTTACGAAACTATCCTGCAACTGTCACAGAAATATTTTCATTAATATATTTAGAGAGAGGGAGAGAAATGAGAGGAAAAGAAATTGTGTATGTATTTTTACCTGGCTCTGTCCTGGTCAAACTTTCCAGACTGTTGAATGTGAAACATTAGATCTCCACCATTCAGGTATTCCATGGCGAAGAAAAGATGACTCTTAGAAACGAAAGAAACGTATTAACAAAATGTTTTACAAGTAAGAAACGAAAGAAAAGTGTTTTTAAAAGATTTACAAGTGAAAAACGAAAGCAACTTGATGATCAAAGGTTTTACAAGCGCATGAGAATTGAAAGAAACTTTTCACAAGTTTTTATCGAAAGAAATTTGTTCATTAAGGTTTTACTAGTGATTGAGAGGGGAAAGAAACGCACTGATCAAAACTTTTACAAGTGAGTAACCGAAAAAACGTATTGACCAAAACTTTGACAAGTGAGTAACCAAAGAAACGCATTGGTTAAAACTTTGACAAGTCAGTAACCAAAGAAACGCATTGATCAAAACTTTTACAAGTGAGTAACCGAAAAATCGTATTGACCAAAACTTTGACAAGTGAGTAACCAAAAAAACGCATTGGTCAAAACTTTGACAAGTCAGTAACCAAAGAAACGCATTGATCAAAACTTTGACAAGTGAGAAGCGAAAGAAACGTATTGACCAAAACGCTTCCGAGTCACTTTTAACGTACGTAGAAAGACTTTTAATGCGTTACTGTGAAATGTTATAATATTTATACACAGTAAACTCTCACTTCTGTTTATAATTTGATACGTGAATCTAGATTTTACTTTGCATACAATACTAACCTCACTCTGAAATGTGCAGAAGAGTTTACACAAGAAAGGATGTTTGGTCCCTAGGGCTAACATCTTTCGCTCTATAACCGTGCTTTCCACGTCATCGTCTTCTAGCACCACGTCCTTCTTCAGGCACTTGATGGCGAAGAATTTACGGTGTCCCTTCAGCTCGGCCAGCAGCACCTTAGTAAGGTGGGAAATTCTTGTCAGTTTCCACGATATTTATCCTCATATTCACTTTGTCAATAAAACTACATATTAATTCGTTCCCTTTGCCTAACTTTACACAAATGCTTATGCCACACCCTTGTATCTTCACTGTTCCATTTACCTCTTTAGAAATTCATTATATTCTATTCATTGTCCCTTTCAGAATTCTTATCTAGCTCTCGAAATGGACCAGTTACTCTTTTATATACAAATAATTAATAATATCTAAAATCAAATGATGTTACAGGCTGCAATTTGAACTCTGATAGGCGCCAAGTGATAGAGTCACTGACGAATATTTTCCAGATTAAAATTAAGATACTACATTTGTAGTTATTATGGGTCTTTTATAACCACTTCTAAGAAGTGTTCGCAAATTGCTGCCTTACTACTTACCTTACCAAAACTGCCTTTGCCAAGAACTTTCATAAAGTTAAAATCTTCTATGTTATATTTTCTAAATCTTATTCTTGGTGGTTTCTGAGGGCCTCTGACGTCGATTCCAGATGGTCTCTGGACCTGAGGTGTTTGTCCTTCTACTTTTTGACGTTGTTCTTTAACTTCAGGTATTCTGCTTTCCCGTTCTTTTTGTTGTACAAAGCCTTCATCTGAATCACTGCCTGGTGGTGAAGGTGGCGCTGCAGTCGCTGTCACAGATATCTCTTTGTTTGTTTCTGTTTCGTGAACTTTTTGAGGAACAGGGCTAAGCGGTGGAGTGCTGATATCTGAAAGGACATCCTTTACGTTATGTGACAATAAAATATGTTAAAAATCAAGGAGGTGGCGTACAGCCATATCTAGCAAACATTTTAAGAGACATATAACTCTTTACGTGACTTTTTTATTTATTCTCATTTCGCAACATATCTAAACTATTGAAATCAAAATCAGAGTCAATTATGACCCAAAACTCTTCAACTGTCTGTTAAAAAATTAGCATCATAAAAAAAGCAATAACCCAGGTGCTTCGTTCATATTTGGGGCTATCTGTGCTCAGTCCATCGGGGGGAACTGATTCCCAAATTTTAAGAGTTGTTAGTCATAAACTTACTGCTGACCCACCAAGGCATTGGCTTCCTTTCATCAGGGGTAAATGAAAAGTATAGTTTCTGAAAGCACCTAAGTTACTGTGTTTCTTTCTTGAAGCTACCATTTTTCGGTTAATCCTGCGTACTTTGGAGTGTCACGTGCTAAAGCGTTAGCATACTTTAATTTTTTGCAAGAACATGGTGAAAAGCATGTGAAATGTGTAAAAAACAAAGTCTTAGAATTCTGAACGACTCCAGAGAATAACTTAATGTTATCATAAAAATTTGTTTCAATAAACAATTTAAAAACAAACCTGTAGTAATTTACCTTCTTCCACGGAGGGGGGGGGGACTAGGGTATTGCAATCAGGTCCGCGTGTGTGTGTTTCTGCGCCAGTATCTCTAAAACTAACAGACCGCTATGCACGAAAGTTTTACACAAGATGGGAAGTTAGTATGGGACAGTCCTCCCCAAATTTGACCCTGATCCAAATCCGGATTCTGGATCACTTTGAAGCATTTTTTTTTTTATAATGGGGAGATAGGGCATTTTCGGGGATCGTTAATCATTCTGGATCTGAGAAGGGTTTTCTGAGTTTTCGAAGGTGAAATTTGACGTTATCTAATATAAACGCATGTATCTTCTGATTGCTCTTGTTTCTCATTTAAATACGATGTGCGATTATGAAATTGTAAAATTATGTATCTGCTCAGTCATCTCTTTCAAAACACTAGACGAAACTCGTAACGTAGTAAAATAAGAACAAGGGAGACCTTAAACGAAAAAAGCAGCACCTTTTAGGTACAATAACACTGAATCTCAATAGAACAATATTTTTATTTCAAAATATTCAAATTCTGGCGAAAACTAAATATATGAAGCATCATGCAATGAAACCTACAAAAAAATCACAATTTAAAAGATCTAGAATATTTAGAAATTCAAATTAAAAATACTTAGAAGAATAAAAGATAATAAGATTTTGATGGGAAAGTAAGAGATTTTAAACACACCTGTAAAAAATTAAAGATATAAAATGAATTACTAATATTATATGTGTTATATTAAAAAAATGGTTAACTATAAAACACCTCTACCACCAAAACCAGAAGGAAGTCTACACATTTTAATTAAACAAAAATTACAGGATTTCTAAATGTTATGAAGAAAAATTAGGTAAAACTCCAACAACCAAATTCAATTGAAAATTAATATACATCTGCGTAAAGATGATAAGAGTTAGGACAAACAGCATCTGCGTAATGATGATAAGAACTAGAAGTAAGGAAAAGCTCCAAAAATCAACAAGACAAAAAAAAAGGAAAGCTTGCGAAACCAATACTAAAAACAAAAAAGGAAACCCCAAATACCACTAATGAAATTAGATATTGCTTCAAAACTTAGGGAAGAAAAACGGACAACGCCAATAACAAAAACTACGAAAAGCATCGAATTGGAGGTACAGAGACAAAAAATACACAAATGCTTTTAATCTACAAAACAATCACCCAGTAGCCAATAAGGCCCAGAAAAAAGAACCATTATCATTTACAAGAACTAGAAAAGTAATTTACTGTTACAAACAAGGACTAGGAAAAGTAAAAAAAAAGAAAAACGAACCAAAATAATGAAAAAAAAAGCATAAAAGCTAAACTAATCAGAAGAAGTTGCAAGAACCGGACAAGAAGAAAGCACAAAACAAACTTTATAATTATTTGTCGGGGTTTCTTAATTTGATTAGCAAAAACAAAAAGTTCAAAAACATATAATGAATAATTGGTAGGAAACGAAATCAACAATACATGAAAATAATTTGTGAAAATTCTTTTAATTTTTGCTAGTAATACATTTTCTAATTGTAAGATAAGAATTTACAGTGTGTAATATTTGATTCCAAATTACAGCGTCTCGATAGAATTACCATTTGTTAAAACTATAGTGAGATAAGCAGTGGCTCCGCTAGAAACCCGATATTAATACCTTTGGTGGGCAGAGCACAAATAGCCCTTTGTTTAGCTTTAATAACAAACAATAACAATTACCTGACAGTCTGCTTAAATTGTTGTACGGAAAACTAGAAAAGGTTCTTTCTAACCTTTCTTCACTGTCGCTAGGACTTCCGATAAAAGTTTCTGGTTTACTCCACATAGGTTGGGGACGTGTTTTTCACACTTGTGGTGACAGTTGACCTTGCACTCTGGAAATATTATCAGTCTTAGTTAAGATAAAAGAAATAGTGTCAGAATACTGACGCAAACAACTAGTATCAGATAGTAATAATATAAAGAACTAATGTCATAGATCAATGACACAAACAACTAGTATCAGATAGTAATAATATAAAGAACTAATGTCATAGATCAATGACACAAACAACTAGTGTCATATAGTAATAATATAAAGAACTAATGTCATAGAGCAATGACACAAACAACTAGTGTCAGATAGTAATAGCAAAGAACTAATGTCATAGAGCAATGACACAAACAACTAGTGCCAGATAGTAATAACATAAAACTAATGTCATAGAGCAATGACACAAACAACTAGTGTCAGATAGTAATAACATAAAAACTAATGTCATAGATCAATGACACAAACAACTAGTGTCAAATAGTAATAACAAAGAACTAATGTCATAGAGCAATGACACAAACAATTAGTGTCAGATAGTAATAATATAAAGAACTAATGTCATAGAGCAATGACAGAAACAACTAGTGCCAGATAGTAATAATATAAAGAACTAATGTCATAGAGCAATGACAGAAACAACTAGTGCCAGATAGTAATAACATGAAAACTAATGTCATAGATCAATGACACAAACAACTAGTGTCAGATAGTAATAACAAAGAACTAATGTCACAAACAGCTAGCTTCAGAAAGTAATAGAGAGTAAATTCTATCTATTGGAGTTATTCAAGTGCACAAAGTGGACATAATATACTAACATAGAAGCATAGGCGGCGGGTAAACGTTGAATTTGGGGGGACATCGACAACTTACTTATCTTAATCGTGAACTCAAAACTAAAACAGCAACTTTCCATGATAGATTACACAAGTCTCTATTCACCATTCAAAGAGATACCTTGCAACTGAGTCAAAATTGGGGGACATGTGCTCCCCGGCTCCGCCGCCCATGCAAATAAGACATCTGACTTTTTATGAAATTTCCTGTACGATATTCATAGCTTTGTTATAGCAAACACTAATAGAAACTTAGAAGTCTTAGGCGTTTGACTGATGAAATACAATGAAGGAGACGAATTGTATGACTGCTTCTGTCAAAATGCTGTCTTTAAAAGTAGATTGATTATGGTTGGCTTGAAAAAGCTCCATATAAAATTTAAAAACGTTGAACTAATATAACAAAAAAATATTGGACTGAAATGGTCATAACATTCAGATTAGGAGTATAAGTTTAATGGCAATGATTAATAAACTTATGATAATACAACATGTTTTCAAAGAACGTTCAGAAATATATTACCTTTCAACTTATTGACAAACACAAACTTAACGGTTTCCCGTTACTGAATAACCAATAAACCAACCTTGACAGATGTCAGCCTCTGCAGACTTTTCTACCTCTATAGAAAGACGTTTCTCCGATTGTTTTTCCACAGAACTCCATTTGTGACTACCTTCTTGGCTTTTGCTATAGAACGGTGACTTCTTTTCTGGGCTACCTATACCAGAGTCAAAAGATCGCGAGGATTCACTGCTTAGTTGACGTATATCTGGTCTGCGACGAATGATCATTGGACTAGCTGTAGGAGTGGGTAGTTTCCAAGAAATACGTGATTTCGAGTCACGGGTCATCTTTTGACGTTCCCGAAACTTAATGACGTGATCTCTTCGGTGAAGAACATTATGGGTGTTATGTCCCTGAAGTTTTACAGACGGTCTGTAACTGGTAATAATGGGTCTCTGGCGAAGCTGTGGCCGATACCTGTCCATTGAGGAATAGTGGTTGCTAGAGTAGATGGAAGATCCTGAAATATATGATGATGGCGAGTAGAAAGTTGGAGATACTAACGTGCGGCTCGTCATTTCACCAAGAGACTGGAGCGATGAAGAGGAGCCAGCTCTGGAGAGGGATTTTCGCTGTAAAGATGGAGAGTTTGGAACTGAAAGATTATTGCCATAAGTAGATGTGAAATGTGCACGTGTAATGGCAGGATTTATTGAAGATCCAGATCCAAAGTTTGTCAATTCATGAAGAGAAGGAGATCTGGAAGATATTGGACTGGCCATTGGGCTTATTGGACGCTCACTGAATCCCCCAAAACTGGGGGGAACAGGACTTCTAGCCCTCTCTGGGTAAGTATTGGTGGTACTTGAAATTAATGGACTATTAGGTCTCTCTGTATATAAGTTATATGTAAATCCCGTAGGATCCGAAATTCTCCAAGAGGACTCCCTCAGTCGGTTTAGCGAAGGGTTACGTGCTATAGAAATCCCAGGACTCAGTGAACTTCCCCTCTCTCCATAGTTGAGAATGGGCGCTTGACTCGAACTTCCGGTCATTCCACCAACAGAAGACCCATACATATCTTGATAGACAAGCATCGGTGAGCTTCGTTTTGAAGAACTATTAGTTGTGGATCCAAAACTGGTGGGCTTTTTGTATGACATAATTAACAAATCTAAACGAGCTACGAATTACGTACTTATAATATTTATCAATTCCTAAACAGCTAACAGAATCTTGTTAGCCTAAACAATACAAAATGGACTTCAAAGAGAAGTTACAAAACGCTTCACTTTTAAATTCTGCACACCGAGACCAAATTCGCAACGAAAAGAAAATGTGTCTAATAATAAAAAGAAACAGTCACGATCTACAGACTTGAAGATAATTGCTTTATAAGATGATTATCATGATATCGGTTATATCAGATATCTTCGAATAGAATTAGCTTCAAAAACTGACGAGAAAGAGAGTTACCAATCCTAATAAAACTATTTTCTCTGAGATCAGAGTCTGTTGCCTTTGTAAAGTGACGCGCAGATGTAACACGCCAGCAACTGTACTTCACACTGGTTTAAGCTAGCTCACATTGTACAGTTGATCTCAAGATGGGTATAAGACAGCCAGTTTTAATTCTTCTCATCCTAGTCGAAAGACAACAGAGTTATTTAAAACTAATCTCGCCCCACCCTCCCTTTTAAAATGAACCTTTTGACGAAATGCCAGACAAAATTCCCACGCATGTCTTACGATCTTATTGCGCAAGCTTATGTCCCCCCCTTCCCTTTACCTACTACAGGTGAGTAATTATTTAAAGCTCAGTGTTTCATCCCCCTTCCCCTCTCTAATTTTGTATGCTGTTATTCTTTTAGTTACCTAGCTTGTGTTTCTTAGAATTGCTTGTGACGTAAATGAATGTTAAAAATAGAAGCCATTTTTCATGAGGAGGAGACTTGTCTGCGAGCAGCAAAACTACGTGACGTAGAACAAAAATATATATGTTTTAAAAATTCAAAGCTTTCCGATTTGAAACATGCGAATCAATCAGTTGAGCGAAAAAACAATCATTTTTTTTTGCAGATAATAAAACAGTAATCGTGCAGCATTGAAATTCAATGTAATACGTTTTAGTTTGGATTTAATATAAACTATATACGATTAGCCAACTAGGGTAAACACGGAAGTATTAATAACGAGTAAAAGTAGTGACATCAAGTGTGAATTCCATTAACCACAAAAATATACCCAAAAATAATATTTATTGGCAGTCATAAAAAAAAACTAGTTGAAAGTTCGCAAACGATACAAAAGCGGCGGTAACAAAAAAGGTTGATAGAGATAGCAATTACCCTCTGCTCCAATGGCAAGTCTGAAGATTTATAGCAAAAAAAAAAAAACAGATTTCGCTATCCGTGGTGGGTACAGCACAGGTAGTCAGAGAAAGAGAGCAAGCAACAGCGGCACCATGTAGAACAGACTCGATATTATACACACAAAACAACTGAATTTGCCCCGTTTCTTCATGTGTTGGACACCATCATGATCTCATAATATTCTTACATAACTAGGCTTTTAAACTGTTTTTCTAAATTTCTTCAACTTTTCTGATTGCAGAGATCATAATCTTAAATCTCTGCTTAAAAGACAATAAGAGTAAGTAATTGGACAGTTTCGAGAACGTGGGAAATACCAGTAAAGTCATTTGCGATCTGCATTTCCTCAAAACTCAGATATTTAATGCTAAATTGGCATCCAATGTCACACTGAAAAACACTATTACAATTATGATATCAAGCTAATATTAGATTGGATTTTTCTTTGGTTTGTTCAAAATGTTCTCGTAAAGGTACTCAAAGGGCTATTTGTGCATCGCTTTGTCTAATTTTGAACTGAGGGAAGGCAAGCTTGTTAACTGATCGAATAGTCGTATTTGACCGTTACTCTTACAACGCACCCACAACCCTAAAGTCAGGCAATTGGACACGAATACAATCCATATATATCAACCACTTAGACTACGCCCGGTTCCTGTGGTTGGGGTAGCTTACAAAATATTGAATACAACTTTTAGAATGGGTTATTTTTGCTATGTTTCCAAGCTGTCTCCATTGGCTCAAGAGTGAGTTTGAAGGTGGGCGCACCATGGATAGCCCATTGTGTAGCTTTGCGCTTAACAACAACGACAACAAAAAAATGCTCCCAAGTTAGCTCACGTGGAAAAATATGTTTATATGTATTCTTTATAAAACTTACTAGTAAAAAAATGGAAACCTACATCAAAATCTACATTAGATAAAAATACAACAACAAAAATACTCCCATGCTAGCTCACGTGGAAAAAATGTATTTATATGTATTCTTTATAAAACTTAATAGTAAAAAAAATGGAAACCTACATCAAAATCTACATTAGATAAAAATACAACAACAAAAATAATTAACACTAAAATATATATACAGACGTGCACAAAAATATATAAATAATTTAAATTATTCAGCCGCTAAGACAGCAAGTACAAAACTTTGTACCGTCAGTTTCGGTTTGTGTTTCAGTGAACGCTCCTGAAGAAGCTGTAAAGCGAAACGTTGATTGTATAATTAAATAAAAAACTACTTCTGGTGTTAGAAGGTCGTTTATTTGTAGTATTAATATGTCTTCTATAGACCAATATGCACTACAAAAATTAAATACGATTCTAATTGTTATAATGCCTCATTATTTTTTGACTTGGGTTATAATATTTTTCATTAAAGCCATAATATTTCATTCTTGAGTTTTTCTAAGACAAACACAATCGCAGGTTTTCCACATAATTTTGCATTAAAATAAGAGCTTTTTGAGTTTTTTTATATATATTTTACCAAAATTACCAAGACTTATTCTCTTCAAAGCCCTCCCAGTGGCACAGAGGCATGTCTGCTGACCTACAACGCTAGAACCGGGTTTCGATACCCGTGGTGGGCAGAGCACAGATGGTCCAATGTGTAGCTTTGTGGTTAATTAAAAACAAACAATACTCTTCAAAAATTTCATGAAAAAGCTGTTTCCGAAACTGTAACCTACACATAAACAATGAATGTGAAGTACCGAAACACAAATTTCAATGTGAAAAATCAAAAGAACAATTGTTCTTTCTAGGATCATTTAATTTGATTGCCAATTATATCAGTCACATTAGGTTAAATATTTTAATTAATTGTAACCGCCAGGTTTCTACTGATTGGAGATGGTTAAGTAGCACAATGTTTACCTTTCAAAAAAACTCATTGGGTTGAAACTGGAAAATGGTTCATGCAGTTGCTTTGTTTGTGAAATTATCACAAAGACAAACACACGCCTTCATTTGTTTATTGTTCTTGCTAAACGAGTTGCTTTCAGTCTACATTTGAAAACAAAATGTGGCTGGCACTGCGGACGTTAACTGGCACTAAGGGTGCTAACCGGCATTGCGGATGTTCCTTGAAACTCCGAGTTTATCACGTTGAGATTTAATTTTCTAAATGTTAGATGACTTCAACTATGACCTTATGTTGATGATTACATAATCTAAAGAAATCAAGTCCTAAGTACGGTCTTTTAGCATTCTGTCATGTGACTACGCACAAAATTACGTGTACGCCTGTTTTTCAATAGTATTTATGTGCCACTATTACCTTGGTATTAGATATGTATAACTTCATTTTGTATTTATGTGAAACTACTAAGGCTATCTGTTGCCGTTTCTATTTTGAGCTATGCTGATTAGAGAGAAGGCAGCCAGTCAGCGGCACGTCATTACTCACAATCCACTCTAACAGATTGACTGCCACTTTTATTACTCACCTACAGCTTAAAGTGTGAGGAATAGCTTGAGGTATCGCACGGATTCGAACATAGCTCGCCAGCTCCGAAATCCAGAGCTTTACAACAGGTACAAACCGTGACGATTCGGTCAGCCCATACATTAAACTTTTTTCTATCATCAACGATATACGCGAGTTGTCTACCATTACAAAACGTTTCATGTTTTTTTCTTTAACTTTTCACCACCAAACACAAAACTCTACATTTTCTGTAGCGAATAGTGGTAAAAATATATCTTTAGTACCTATATCAACTCTGCGATCAGTATAAAATATACGTGTTAATAACGTTTTTGAGAATGATGCATATCCAAGGAAAAGAATACAGTGCAGAGTTTTGATTCTATATTTAACCAATCGATGACATCATCACGCATAGTTATCTTCTAATTAAACCAGATTCTATTTTCTTAACACCATACACAGTATCCTCAGACTCTCCCATCAGTTCTGGAACACCATACACAGTATCCTCGGACTCTCCCATCAGTTCTGGAACACCATACATAGTATCCTCGGACTCTCTCATCAGTTCTGGTACACCATACATAGTATCCTCAGACTCTCTCATCAGTTCTGGATTTTTGATGACATTCTACTTAATGAACTCTAAATAAGAACTTCGTCTCTGTAGCTCGAGTTAAAATTACGCTGCTTTTAGTAAAACGTCCTGTGTTTAAACGACCGTTTCGTTTTGTCAGTTGAAACTGTTTAACTTTTAAATCCAAGTTCAGAATATGTAAAATACTCTCCAACTCGATTGCCAATTAAACCCCAGGAAAACTAATTTACTCAGTAGTGTAGTTTACTTTTTGTTTTTATCTTTTCACTTTTGAAACAACATTCAGACACCAAAAGTAAAGCTTTTGGAACGTTTTCAAAGCCTTATTTTTCGATTGTTTCAGATGTTAATCTGACAACTGACAATCCAACCTAATGAACAAACCTCTATTAATATCTCACTTGGAAACCAGTGTGCTGAGCTAATGAAACCAACGTATAAATAAGCAAAATACTATTATTTTTCAGCTAATATGACTAACACTGAAGCATTATTGAATGGAAAAAAAGCTAAGTACGTTATGTATTTTAAACAGAAGCACTGAAATACTTGTTTTTTTGTTTTTAGCGCAAAGTTGCATAACGGGCTGTCTGCGCTATGCCGATCGCAAGGTTTGGTTGTTAAGTGCAAAGCTACACCCCCCCCCCTCCCCCACCACACACACACGTTAAACCTTAAGCTTATTGCTGCGCAACCTGGGGTAGGGACTAGAAAATAAATAACAGTGTATTTTACAATAAGCACTTTAATTTCAAAGAAGACACAACAAGTTACTAGATAAAACCGCAAGCTTTATGACATTCCAAAAAATATTCAATTCCAAATTTTGCTAAGAAATATCTTTTTTTTTTTATCTCTCCAACTAAAAGTATTACGGAATGAACAACAGATG
Source organism: Limulus polyphemus (assembly GCF_000517525.1). Lineage (NCBI taxonomy): Eukaryota > Metazoa > Arthropoda > Merostomata > Xiphosura > Limulidae > Limulus > Limulus polyphemus. The sequence goes on along the minus strand of NW_013667890.1, from coordinate 20,215 downwards.
TTACATTAACACGAACACAAATCCGTCAATGGACATGTTCACAAGACGTATCGCACTTCTGTCTAATTACCTATGCTGAACGACTAAAGAAATCATTACGTATCTCACTTTCCAGGGGGCATGTACCCCTTGCCCCCTTTCGGATGTCCATGGGTTAGGCGTAACTTTTCATTAATTTCTGTTCACCTAATTAACCTTAGAGGTCAGAATAGTAACTGAAGATAACGGTAGAAACGACATTATGTAGAGTATAAACGAGTTTCTGACTCTGAGTGTGGCCAAACACAGGGTAAAATTAGGTTTAAAGTAATTTTATTAACTACAAAAACAATCAAAGTTGAGCACTTGATGCTCGACAGTTCTAAACTGGAAATATCAGATGTGAAAGCAAACTGGGAGAGTACAACGATGATACAAAATACAATAATCCCCCTCCCAGAGTGCAGGTGTTACTAACGGTCTTGGTCATTCCAACAACTATAAAAAAATAAGGAGGATACGAGCCCGAAGTTTAACAAAGCTGACCTTATGATCGACTCCTCTACAGAAAATACATAGTTCTTCAGTGGCCTCTCCCATGGGAAAGCTTTGAATGACATTAAGGGGAGCAACTTATAACAATAAGTAACCCACGTAACCGCGAATTATCAGCATTCCAGAAGCAGAAACCCTACTGTTAAAGCTATATTCACGCGCGTACTTAAGTACGCGTGAAAGGTTAGATATTTTTAGGTGAACGTGTAAATTGAAAGGGGAAGAAACAATTCCTATTCTTTGCAGACTGCACAACGTTTTAAGGAAAAGAAATACTTCACACATTTCAAATACCGCATGCCACATTCATAACTTGACCTTAAAAGAATCACTAAAATAGCCTTTTTTAAAAAAAATATCATAACATTCTCTGACAGATTTTTTATAACAAGACGAGAATCTCTGGTGTACTTGGCTTGTGATGAATACTTTCCTACACAGTTTTTAATTCCTTAAGATTGAGGCCTGGCCTGCTTCCAAATCACATTGGAAATAAAACAGTTTTCATTATTTTGAAAAAAAAAAAAGTCGGTCTTTTACAGGTAATCTAAGACAACCTATTCCGAAATTTGGAACAGAAGAGATTACCTTGTACAACCCACTGTCTTAAAAAAAAAAGAGGATTTTAAATTTAGCGGATGCTGTGGTGTAATCCACGTGCCATAAATCTGAAAGAAATGAATCTTGCATGTGGCTGCCTAGTGTTGAAACATCTGTTTATAAAACTTGTGTTATTAACCCTAAAGTTACTGTTATTGGGAAAAGTAGCAGCAACTATTAAAAAGAATCTCTTCTAGTTAGGTTAAGAAAAGATTGACTTCATTTTAAAGTTTTAAAGCTTGATATTAAATTAATATCACACACATTCACCTAGTATACTAGTGATTGAGGATTTTCATGTTTTATACTTTCTCCTGAAATTTAAGCTTCACTGTAAAAATGATATACAAAACATATGCATTAATTTCTAAACTACTAAAGCAAGAATGATATTGTTTAGGATATTCTCGCAGAGCTACTCACGAGATATCTGCGCTAGCCGTTCCTAATTTAAAGCAGATAGACTAGAGGGAAAGCAGCTAGTCAACAGCCTCTATCGGCAACTGTTGGGGTACTATAAACGAATTTATAACTCAATTACGTATCAAAAGTGCAGAACACGGGTTTGTGTTAACAGGACTCGAGCCATGGACCCCCGGATTCATAGATTGACACGCTAACCGTATCGGAATGAAATTGAAAACGAACAGCTTATTTTTCAGTGGGAAAGTGTTACCATTCTCATCCGCCTGTGTCACTGAAACCGGCTTCTCTGTGCTGTCTGAGAATGGGATGAATTTGATTGATAAGTGTGTGTGTGTGTGTGTGTGTGTGTGTGTGTTATAGCAAAGCCAGATCGGGCTATCTGCAGTGTACACCGAGGGGAACCGAACCCCTGATTTTAACGTTGTAAGTCCGTAGACTTACCGCTGTCCTACCGGGGACATTGGTTGATAACAGAAATACCTAAATTCTGAAAATAATAGGAGAGTTAAATGCAATTGAAAAAATAGGACTGGTTTAGTTGTCATTTTTGGTGCATTTTCAATATGTTTAACAATATTTTATGATATATATTTGAACATGGAAAGTTCGAATGACTGCTGTATTTGATTAATGGAAGCACCTCATTCAATTTATTCAATATATTTGAATACTACTATATACAGCACACTAATCAACCTTTAAAAACAACCATTTTTGGTTGAGAGGCTTATATACCACGTTTATTTTTATTATTTCTAAACAAGGCTTAACAAGGCTCATTTAGAATTTTAGGCATTTTTGCTATTTAACATTGTCACCAAACGTTCATTTCTATACCGTTTTTCTAAAACCACAGTTGTGTTATCGTCTCGTGAAAATATCTTCTTTACTCTAATCTCCCAAATGGTGCCTCTTGCCTATTTTTAAACATTATGATAAATCCCTATAACATCTGAAATGAAAAGGAGGTTTCCGAAACATGTGAATGCTGGGATTGATTCAAACGAAGTGTGACAAATATTGACATCTTTTAGTTTGTATTAAAATAGTAATCTCAAGTCACACTAGTTTTGGTGTGTTGTATTAGGATTAATATAAAGATTACGTACATTCCAAGAGTGATATAATCAAAAAACTGTTGTTTTCAATTAAATAGTTTTGTTTAATGTTACACATATATGCTTCTGCATATTTGCAATTGTGCCTTTCTTTAAAATATTCGCATCTGCAATTGATAAAATAGAATTGACGTGTGTATATATATATATATATATATATATATATATATATATATATTCGTACTAGTAAGTAACTACGTACGTACGACGTAGTTATATTATTGTAGTAGGTAACCGGTAG
>NW_013667890.1:15037-17243 GCF_000517525.1 Limulus polyphemus | reverse complement strand
TCGTCGTCCTCCTACCTACTTACTTTAACTTAATTACTCTACTCTTTGAATATATAAATAATATTTAGTGTGTATATATATATATATATATATATATATATATATACACATACATGTCCTTAGAGTTAAAATCCCTGGAGAACCAGTTAGAATTTCTGTGAAGGACCGGTTAGATATTTTGCAAATTTCGGGCCCTGATATACATATTATTTCTTAAAATACGGTTAATAGAAAGGGGAGAAGGTCTCATAAATTAATTAACTCTAATTCTACCTAAAAGAATTTCAAGTGCCGCGGCTATTGGGAATTCCCTCTTGTTAGCTTGAAATGTACTCATTTTACAGGTTTTGGATGTCTAAAAATTGTGGAGACGCAAAATGTTCAGGTTCATGAAAGAAGGTTCCAAGACGAAAGATCCTGGTGTGATAAATTCTGTAGGTTTTTTTGTAGATTTTTGTAACGTAGATAAAACCTTCTCGGAACGAAATATATTCTAAACCTCTGTTCACACGTCAACTTTTGAATTGGCATCCACACAAGAGAAATATACATCTACTCCTTTAAGGTTAATATATCTTGTTTTTACTTTCAAAAACAAGATTTGGGTCAGTGAAGTACATACATCATTCTAGTGGAAAGTGGGTAAATTAAATAGTAAACTAGGGCTAAAGTGGGTAAATTAAATAGTAAAATAGGGTTAAAGTGGGTAAATTAAATAGTAAAATAAGGCTAAAGCGGGTAAATTAAATAGTAAACTAGGGTTAAAGTGGGTAAATTAAGTAGTAAACTAGGGCTAAAGTGGGTAAATTAAGTAGTAAACTAGGGCTAAAGTGGGTAAATTAAGTAGTAAACTAGGGCTAAAGTGGGTAAATTAAGTAGTAAACTAGGGCTAAAGTGAGTAAATTGAATAGTAAACTAGAGCTAAAGTGGGTAAATTAGTAACTAGGGCTAGAGGAATGTAGATTTCTTGAGGCGTTTTCCTAATTACTGGTAAGATTTACAATAGCAAATAACAAAGGAATAAGGCAAAACTGCACCTTGAAATTATCGTTGATGCGAAAAACCAGATGTGTGTATTAAAAGGTGGCACCACCCTCCAACATATGTCTAATATACAAGAAAGATATTCCGGATTTTCTCAGATACAGAAATATATAGACTCATTAAAAATACACACATTACTTTCTTATATTTTAAAAGTCTGATTATTTAATTTCACAGTCTTTTTTGAGGCTCATGCCACTAGGGGAAGACAACAAGTTAGCCAGAACTTTTGTACGGAGTACTCAGTGTTAATCGTGAAGACGAAATAACGACAATGGTGAATGGAATGATAGATTAGGCTTCATATGCATTTTTAGTACCTTAAACAGCTTGTCCTTGTATAATTTAGAGGAATAAAGAAGTAGCATCAATATTCTTCAACGTCTATATAAATATAAATTCGCTGTGGTGAGTAAAAGACAACTAAAAACACCATACATTTAATTCTAAATATCTATTGATCATTACTTGTAATATCACGTTACAATAAGACCGTGTGTTTGATTTTTAGAGCAAAGCCACACTGGACTATCTGTTGTGTCCACAGTGTGGAATCGAACTCCGGAATGTAGCGGGGTAAGTGCGTAGACTTACTTACTTTTGTTCCACAATACGAGAGGTAATACTGTTAATCATATATTGTTTTTACTGGGGTTATTCAGGCTTTCAGTTGGATAGTAGTGATGGATCTGATTAGAACTATTATTAGTCTTATTGTGATGTTATATGAACAGAAACATCCTGATCGACAGCCCAGCCTAGGCTGTATTCACCATAGCTTTAGATATACTTCAATGCTTGCTCATATTTTCACCATTACGTAATACATTTCAGATATCGGCGTTGGTGTGGCTGTCGTCTTGTTCATTCGATCGTTTAATGAATGACTTTATTGTAGAAAAAATAACTAATGCTAGACATTGTCCTTCATAACTCGGGGATTGAATAAAATAAAATGTTCCCACTCAAAAGTTGCCGTAAAGTTACAGTTGTCCTACAGGGGACATTTTAAGAGATAAGATTAAATCGACATATCTTCATTCACAGTACAAGCTGATACAATTATGTACAACATATATTTTTCAATAAATAACTCATAATAAAAAGTTACAACTAAATGTGTGTGTGTGTGTGTGTGTGTGTGTGTGTGTGTGTGTGTGTG
>NW_013667890.1:9215-14414 GCF_000517525.1 Limulus polyphemus | reverse complement strand
GAAAGTATTAACACATACTTATTGTTCAGAGGGTCAGATATTAACCGCCTCTTCTTTCACAGTTCAAGAAGTAAGAATTAACTCATCATTACGGAAAGTATTAACACATACTTATTGTTCAGAGGGTCAGATATTAACCGCCTCTTCTTTCACAGTTCAAGAAGTAAGAATTAACTCATCATTACGGAAAGTATTAACACATACTTATTGTTCAGAGGGTCAGATATTAACCGCCTCTTCTTTCACAGTTCAAGAAGTAAGAATTAACTCATCATTACGGAAAGTATTAACACATACTTATTGTTCAGAGGGTCAAAATATCTGCTTATCACGAAGAAGTGGAACAAATTTGAAAATCGATCGTTACAAAATTTTAGCCCAATTCTATCCCTGTATCCAACGCTATTTGGCCACATTACAACGCTTGTATTTATCTGTACTTTCTAATACGTCTATATAGAGGTGCAAACGACATTTTACAAAGATATACGTCGAAATATAGTAGTGTACGTTAGTTTATCTTTACAATATTATGTAAATTTCATTTTATAAAATACCTTCATTGTCATGGTAGCAGCCTATACAATCATGTTAATTCAAATTACTGATTAATTTGATTATTATTACTATTAGTAGATGTTAATTAATAAATAGTTTATATCCTATGTGGATCGAATGTGGCCTAGTGGTTAACATCCCTGGACCCCAATATTTTCATTCGAGTCCCCCTGGGGTTGTATGCGCTATAATTGGAGACGGCCATCCACATGCAGATAATCCTCGTGAAGCTTTAAGTGGAAATTCTAAACAAGAAGGAATCCTCAATAACCGTGGAACTTGAAATGCTTTTAGAGTAAATTAATATATGAGACCCTTTTTCTCTTTTTATTAAGTAGGGCGCGTATACCCGATTCAGTTTTATTAGTTATCGTGATCTCTACCAGCCTACCCTCGAATTGAAATTCTTTTAGGCAGGATTAGAGTAAATTAATCTATAAGACCTTGGGCGTGATCAAATACATGAATCGAGAAGATTTGATCTTCTGAGTCGAAAACTTTAATCAGATTTCAAATCGGTCAAGAGATGACGGAGTTGGGAGCTAAAAGTTTGTACTTGAAAAAAACACAAAACTCGGAGCCATTCTATGAGCCGCGGCTAAAAATAAAAAAAAAGAAAAAAGATTGTACTTTTCGGTTGCTAATCTGCTGCCATTTTCAGGGTAGCAGTATTCTTAGGAAACACAGCCGAAACGTACGTAGTATAAACAGTATATACTAATAAATGTAACTAATCATAACCATGTCTGAATGTCACAACCTAATACCTAATCTTTCACTGGTGGCTCGACTCGCAATCTGCGGGTCGCAGGTTCGAATCTCATCGCTCTTTCAGCCGTGAGGGCGTTATAACGTGATGGTCAATACTACTTTTGTAGTTAATGAGTAAGCCCAAGAGTCGGTGGTGGATGATGTTATCAAGCTGCCTTCCCTATAGTCCGTCACTTCAAAATTAGGGACGGCTGGCACAGATATCCTTCGAGTAGCTTTGGGCGAAGTTCAACAACAAACAAATTACCGCTAGCGAGCCTATACCGTGAGGAATATTTTTATCCCCCTCACCCATACTGTATAGTACTACAGTCAGGTCAACAAAGCGTCATGTCTTGGAAGCTGGAATACTAAACAGGTGCCAAGAATATTTAAAATGGACTGTGCGTCTAAAAATACGAACAGATAGGAAAAGCTTTATTTCCAGCCCACGAACCCACGTTGACGGCGTGCTGTATATTCTATAAGTGTAACTATAGACAACCTGACAGATCGCTATGCGAACAACCCAGCTTAAAGATAGCGTGTTATTTATGTCTGTTTTTTATTCACTCAACAAAGAAAGGTCATGGTTATATCATAAAACAAAGAACGTGAACGATATTAATAGCTATCTCTGTTTATTGTATCTAACTAGTTTACCTCTCTATCTATCTATCTCTATTTTAGTTTTATTTGTTTATATCTCTCCATCTATCTTACTTACATAATATTCTGTCTTTTTAGATTATCTGTATTTTAACTACCTTATATTTTAAGTTTACATGTCTATATCTGTATTATCTTATCTGTCTATCTCTATCTAACTATACAATTTAGTTTTACATATAAGCCTATATTTATCCATCTCAACTAATTGTTGTTTTTTTGCCTAACTACAGAAGGTGGCTGATTAGATCTGTTATGTAGGTACACATTAGAAAGGAGTACAGAAGCAAGCTGATAAGTATTTGTTCGTTTAAAAGGTTTCTTTGTATGCCGTGTCATCGTTAACTATGAACCTTTGAAATCAATCTTCAAATTAATTTGTAAAGTCACTATTGTTATAAAAAAATGTCACGGTGCAAACTTCTGAGAGTTGTTTATATGACCAGATTAAAAACAGGCTTTTTTTTTGTAAAGGTAAATGTCTCTGACATCCAAATATTGTCTAAAAGCTCCACTTAAAGGCCCAACTAAAAAATAAATCGGTGATATTCAGGCTCTAAAAGCTCCAGGGATTATTGTAATACTTGTGTGCGTGTTTACTAAAAGTTCATCTCATTTCGCCATCTCATTGTGGAAAAGCCGATAAAATAGAAAATTTGAAACTCAACATCAGCTTGTATAGATGGTGAAAAATAACTTACCATACCAAATACTAAAGCTTTCTGTCACTATTATTAAAGGTAATTACGCCACCTGAAATTCCGCACTTTGAAGAACTTTTTCAGATAAAGTAAAGAGTAAAATTTAAATAGTTTTTGTGCTGCAAATTCACAAAGATGTGATACAGCATTAAATATTATACTCACCAATATGTCAATGGAGGAATGTATGATCTTCAGGGTTTGAAAAGTGTATGTGAAGATAATCTTCATCGATTTATATCAGTACATAAGAATAATAATCTTCAGGGTTTGAAACAATTAAGGATAATCTACACGACTTTTAATAAATCTGTAAGGATAATCTTCAATGCTTGAAATAAGTGCGTAAGGATAATCTTCAGGGTTTGAAGAGAATATGTGAAGATAATCTCCATCGCTTAATATCAGTATGTAAGAATAATAATCTTCAGGGTTTGAAATAATTGAGGATAATCTATACGACTTTTAATGAATATGTAAGGATAATCTTTAAGGCTTGAAATACCTAAAGACAGTCTACGTGACCTGAAATATGATAAGATATATGATATGAGGTTAGAGAGTAAAGATAATCTATGCGAGTTGAAGCTCAAACGTAAAGATAATCCATATCAATTAAAGACAAAACAAGCAAACAACTTTCTGAGTTGAAACATGAAATTAAGTTATAAAATAACTGCTCACAGGGGTTACAGATCAACAGTTTTCACGTTTAGAGATTAGGACTAAATATATTACAAGCATGTTATTTTATTCTCATTAAAGTATTTTTACACGCCTCGAAAAAATCAACTGTAGATGTTATGTAAATATCATTAGTTTAAATCATAATGCATCATGCTTTAGATTTTGATAAATCGACAGACAAACTAGATCAAATGCTAATTTATGAACAGCAGTTTAGGGCCGCGTGAAAACGAAGAAAAATGTAGACTTTCTAAATAGGTTTGATCAGTATGGTATGTTATCGGTTTATTCAACATCCAAAAGAAGCTCTATCTTATAGAGAAAAAAAAAAGATCATAATGAAGATAGTGATAAGAAGAGATATCGGGTGTTTTGTTTCTCATATACTTAGCTGAAGATCAATGTGACACGAAAAAAAAAATTGTAAAGGGCCGTGCACACGATAATACTAAAAAAAACTTGTAAACGGACGTGCACACGATAATACTAAGCCTAACCGAAATACCTAGCGTGGTAACGACTTATAAATTACGGTAAAGGCACCGGAGCCTACTGAGACGCTGGTCTTCATCCTGCATTCCGAATTCACAGTAATGTCGCTACAGAAATAGCTGCTTCAGAAAGTTTATGACGCTTAGACCGACAATAGAAACCCCAGAATGCACATTTGCGCGTGCTTCTCATCTCTATCGTTTTTCTGTGCTCTATTATATGCTATCATACATCATAAAAAGCTCATTGGCGACACCGATGTTCCGAAACGTCACGCTCAACCATTCCCTTCAAACAAGGCTTAATGCTTTTTTGGCACTCGTTCCCGAAGGGTTAAATCAAGAGAGAAAATGATAAAGAAATTATTAGCGTTAGCCTGCGTTCGTTAAATATGAATATAGTTTAAGTTCCAGCTTTTTTATATTTTTTAATTCTGGGTAGTACATCAAATAATTGTTTTTTTTTTTTTTATGAAAACTTTACTAGGCGTTTTGGCTAATGAGAATTTTTCAGCTTTGTGTAAGAACGGGTTTAAGTTTGATGAGTTATCGGGTATCTTTGTTTTTAAAGCGGTATTATTGTGTAGCTGAGAGCCGTTACGAGCTATATTTGAATGCCTTATTACGACAAATGACATTAGTGAACTTAAGATGGTTCAACCCAATAATAACAAAGGAGGTTTTTGTATAAGGTGTTACTTAACCTGACTCGTGTTTTATTGGGTATACAGCCGATTTGAGTGACATTTCACACACAGGGTGTTACTTACGCTTACCCGCATGTTCTATAAGACATACAGCCGGCTGGAGTGATATTTCCCACATGGAACGTTACTTACGTTTGATCGCGTGTTCAACACGACATACATCCAGTTTGAATGCCAATCAACACACAGGATGTTATTTCCATTTAACGCGTGTTCTATAAGACATACAGCCGATGGGAGTGACATTTCACACACAGGGTGTTACTTCTGCTGACTTGTGTGTTCTATAGGACAAAGAAAAGTTTGGAGTGACACTTTCACACAGAGAGTGTTACTTCCGCTGACTTATGTCTTCTATAGGACAAAGAAATGTTTGGAGTGACACTTTCACACAGAGGGTGTTACTTCCGCTGAAACGTGTGTTCCATATGGCATAAAGCCAATTGTAAGTTATATGAACAATCTAATGGGTCGTAGCCTCTGTTCGTGTAGGAAAATACACTGCAAATGGAAATATAGATACACGAGGAAACATGAGTATATCGTAGTTAAAGGGAATGTAATATACTATATTTAAGTTGTTGTTGAAAATACACTACGAGTAGCTCTAGGATTGATAGTCAGTACGTCAAATAC
>NW_013667890.1:0-8215 GCF_000517525.1 Limulus polyphemus | reverse complement strand
ATATATATATATATATATATATATATATAAATATTCAATCACAATTGAGTTTAATTTATCCTATTTTTGTTTGTTAACATTCTTACGTAGGAATGATGCAAATGCCATCCCTACTATATTGTTTGCATTGTTCTTGAAGGATTGATATTAGCCATCTACATTTACTTCCTTTTTTTGAAGAGGTTTTTCTTTACTTGTATGTGTGTGTCTGTCTGTCTCTAGAGATATATATATACAAGCCCTTTGGGTTACAGGGTTTTATATTTTGTCTTAAATTCATTTTTTGAAAGTACATGTTTTCCTAACACCGTGAGTACACGAGTTCATAAAACACGTTACTTTAAGCGAAACTAAAACAAGTACACTACAATATTTTTCACATTTTGTTTGTTTTCGATTTCGCGCAAAGCTACTCGAGGGCTACCTGTACCAGCCTTCTCTAATTTTGAAGTGATAAACTAAAGGGAAGATAGCTAGTCAACAACACCATCCGCCAGCTCTCGGGTTATTCTTTACCAACAAGTAACGAGACTGACCGTCACATTATAACGCCCCCGCGGGTGAAAAGGCGAGCATGTTCGGGGACGGCATTCGAGCTTGTGACCATCAAGAATGCACGTTCGAGTATCCTTACGATCAGGCCATGCCATGTTTTACATGATTTCAATCTTTAACCAACACTTAAGCTTGTGTAAAACTGCTAATGGAGAAGTAAAGTAGTGTGATTAAACATCAACAAGTTTACCATCAACACAGCCAGTTCAAAACAAATGTAAATGTAATGCAAGTGACTACCATTTAAACAGGCTTGTAAACAATCACAATGTAACAATAATTATTAATGATTCATATTTAAGTAAGCGTTGATTTGAATGAAAAAAATTCTCACATAGATATAAAAAACTTTTTAACCTACTATAAACATTACAATAGGTTGCGCCCTCCAGTGGCACAGTGGTATGTCAGAAATAATCACTTATTCAATAATCTTCCAGAAAACCCCATTTACCAAGCGCTCACTTCATCAGTATGAGTGTTTCTCAGTCTTGATGGTATTGTAACGCATTAAATGGAGTGTGTGTGTGTGATTATTTCCCGTCTAAACAGTAGTTGGTAATTAATAAAAGGCCTGAGTAGGCAATAGAAAAATATTTTAAAGATTTAGAATTCTTTTTTTCCCACTGTACAGGCTCCCAAGTGGCCCAGCCATAATTTCGTATACTTATACTGCTATAAACCGGATTTCGATACCCGTGGTGGGCAGAGCACAGATAGCCCTTTGTGTAGCTTTGTTTGTTTGGAATTAAGCACAAAGCTACACGATGGGCTATCTGTGCTCTGCCCACCACGGGTATCGAAACCCGGTTTCTAGCGTTGTAAGTCCGCAGACGTACCGCTGTGCCACTGGGGGGAGTGTAGCTTTGTGCTTAATAACAAAACAAAAAACAAAACAACAATAGGTTGCCTTCTCATGTTAAAACAAAAAAGTGGTCGAGATCTACACTTTCACTACAATATTCTTGGAATGTCTAAAACAGGATTTTTGGAAGTCGTCCATACATTACGTAAGTTTCAATAGGGGAAAGAGCGTTACTATCCAGTTACTTAAAAGCGTGGAATTTTTCGTACGTCAAATAATTCCAACCAGCTGACGGGTGAACTTAATTCAACCTATTTTGTCATTTTTGATGTTCTTGCAAGTCGTTATTGTTACCATAAAAAGAGTAAAAAGGCAGTGGTTGAAATTCCTTAGAAAGCAATACGTAAGTGGCGAAAGGCCATCATGTGGAGAAAACTAACATTACAAAATCTATCACAGCTTAGTAAAGTGCTAAAAATATAGCGAGTGCTACAACTGGAATATTATTGTGAAATATTACTTTCTACATAGAAAACTAATAATTATGTATTTAATCGGTAATTTTAAAGCTTAACCTTTTCTTTAACATACTGCCCTAAGTTATGATCATTTGTTATAACTGAGCAAATTATTTTTGTCCAAAACTAAAAAAAAAAAACCACCAGAGGGAGAGGGAGAAAAACAAACTTAAATCTATGGTACAGATTAAGCTTTTTACTTCTGATGGGTTGTTGGAGGATTTAAAATGTTGATTTTATTTGTACAAAAAGTAATAAATCATTTATAACTTACATCTTCAGTTTATGTCATGTTCAAAGCTTAAATTTTAAACACAAAAGAAAATATTCACATGAAACTTTTGTTGATCTCGTTGTTTCATACTGTGTAGACTAACTTCACAGAAGTTTTCTGTCTGTGTAGACTAATTACCAAGTAGTTCTCTTTATGTGTAGACTAACTTCACAGAAGTTTTCTGTCTGTGTAGACTAATTATCTAGAAATTCTCTATCTTTGTAGGCTAATTATTTAGAATTTCTCTATCTGTGTAGACTAATTACGTTGAAATTCTCTGTCTGTGTAGACTAATTACGTTGAAGTTCTCTGTCTGTGTAGACTAATTACGTTGAAGTTCTCTGTCTGTGTAGACTAATTACGTTGAAAGTTCTCTGTCTGTGTAGACTAATTATTTAAAAATTCTCTGTCTGTGTAGACTAATTATTTAAAAATTCTCTGTCTGTGTAGACTAATTATTTAAAAATTCTCTGTCTGTGTAGACCAATTATTTAAAAATTCTCTGTCTGTGTAGACCAATTATTTAAAAATTCTCTGTCTGTGTAGACCAATTATTTAAAAATTCTCTGTCTGTGTAGACTAATTACGTTGAAGTTATCTGTCTGTGTAGACTAATTACGTAGAAGTTATCTCTCCATTTAGGCTAATTACGTTGAAGTTATCTCTCCATTTAGGCTAATTACGTTGAAGTTGTATAGAAGTTATCTTATATTCGTTTTGCATTATTGTGGTTAATGTTTAAAACTAAATTTCGGTTACAAAATATGTTTTGAAAGAGAACTGCTTGGTAATTAGTCTATACTGAGAAGCACAACTTACGGTCACATTTTAAGCCTTGTCGGAAGAGTCCGTACAGGAGGGACCCACAATGATCACAGAAGGTTGGACTGAGGAAGTTATGGACACGAAATCTGTGTGGGACGTTGATTTTGAATCTTTCCCTCAAGTACTGGTAAAAAAATATGGAAGAAACATGGTCAGGAGTTTACTGTTTAGTTGGGATATCCAACTATAGACAGTGCCGGCTTTAGCCCTAGCAAGCGACTGAAGCGTGGGGTTTTTTTCGCTCCCAAAAACTGTTTTATATGTTACTACTAAAGTCCTGTGTGTGAGGGGGACACACTTAACACACAAACGTTTAGAAGAACAACTCAAGTATGGAATACATTAAAAATACCCTGCCTTTTGAAGTAAGTATCACAAACCTAGAAGAAATAATTTTTTATTGTATGTTCATAAGATAGTCAATAACCTCAAAACACAGACGATAATAAATTTTTTCCCATTACTAAAATATTTGAAGTTATAACGAAACGTTTGAAACAAGTTTTCTCATTACTTCATCTTATTTGCATTAAAGATGCCAACATTCGCGGGCGAAAGAAACGTTTCTCCGTCACACAATTCCAACATGGCCACTTTTGACAACCAGAAAAATCGCAACCAGTCTATATCCACCCCCTTAAAACCTGCAAGGAGGTATCTTTGTTCCAAATTCCATGTAATTTAGTTGACATACATGTGTAAGTTGGTTGACAAACACATGTAAGTTGGTGGCATATACATAAATAGTTTACGAAAACTCCAAATTGTGCTTTTCTAGTTGAAAAATTTAGCAAATTTTCAAAATTCCAAAATTATCTATATCTCTGTTTTGGACCTTTAAAAAAAGTACATTTGTACCACACCCCAAGTTAATTGGCCAACATGCGGAGAAATAATTGTTAAAAAGAAATTAAAATGATGCTTTTTTGTGGCATCTTGACCCCCCCTATAATTACTAAAAATGGACAAGTCCAACATTTTTGTTTGTCGATGTGTGGGACCTGTAGAAAAGTATCTTTGTAAGAAATCCCATGTAAATTGGTCAAAATACAGCTGAGTAATTGACCAAAAAACCCCAAAATTATGCTTTTTTTGTGAGCCTTCGGCTCCCTAAAAATTCTCACAATGGGAAAATTCGACTTTTTTTTCTGTGTAAATGTGTTGGGCGGATAAAAATTTATGTTTGTGCCAATTGTCATCTTGATTGCCGTAAATATGACTGCACAGAATCCCAAAATATATATTTTGGGGTTGTTTGAGCTTTGATCCAATAAAATCCTTTAAAAAAAAGGCAAAAAAATAAAAAGGTATCTGGGCGTATTGGACTAAGGTACAACCCTACCAAGTTTAAAGCCAATCCGCTTAGAAATGAAAGAATAGTGGTCGATTGAAAAGTCTTTGGAAGAAGAATAAGAAAAACAATATGTTTCTCTGCGGGGACAAAATAAATCCAAAAGAAGCATGAGGCCTAAACCGGCCCTGACTATATGATAATTTATATTTCACTGGACTTTTTTTATATTATATATACGTATATACACACACACACACACACACATATATATAAATGTATGTAATGCATGGTCTTTTATAAATGTTATTATTGCATCGTTTCTGTATGTTCTGTGCTAATCTTCAGATTTATTTAAAAATAAGATAAAACTGTTAATACTTATAAATTGAAATTTCTTAAAAATAGGACACCATTTGAATGGTAAGTGCTTTAAAAATATTACATAAAGGTAAAAACAAAAGAAATTATTTCTAATGTTCCGTTTTCTAACTTTTTGCATGAAGATCGATTAGAATAATAATTTATACAATTTATGTAAACAGATTTTTTTTTCAAAATTTGAATCTAAAGATCACGTGAATGTAATAAACACTAAAGAAAATAAGTTTGACTAAATACGCCACCTACCGAAAACAATGGAAGAAAACCAAACATAATTTTGCTTTAAAATAAATTCTAAGGTAAATGTCTATTACGTTCTTATAACTTGAGGACTCAACAGTATACGTTACATAAAGAGACGAGTTTGTGACTTGGTTGTAGCAAATGTCATACATAAAAAAAGTGGTATCAATA
The DNA here is from genome assembly GCF_000517525.1 of Limulus polyphemus. Classification (NCBI taxonomy): domain Eukaryota; kingdom Metazoa; phylum Arthropoda; class Merostomata; order Xiphosura; family Limulidae; genus Limulus; species Limulus polyphemus. The sequence continues at coordinate 3,149 of NW_013667890.1, read as the reverse complement.
TCTGAGACTCTCTTCTATAAATCAGAATCAAAACAACAACATTATGCCATAAAACATCAGAAATAAATACCGACTTACCAGTGTGTTTTGAGATTCTTTCCCCGATCCGGGGCATTTTCCGAGAATTTTTTCATGACACTTTTTGTGCACAGCAACCTGGCAGACTTGAGAAAATATAAATTACTGTCTATTTTCTGTTATTTGGTAATTATGAAAGTCACAACAAAGTAAATCATAAAATATTTTTCTTAAGACTACCATGCTTCATGTGTTACTATTAATCTAAGAAATAATAATTGCACTTTTGAAAGAAAATATTCAAAAACGTTGATCGATATTTCCATTTGTACACGTTATAAAGACCTTAAAGCGATTGTAGCACGATCTTCTGGTTTAATTGCATATACTTTTTGTCTTATTGTTAGGCACTGTGATGAAAGAAAATCATATTCACTTTAAACATAATAAAATTAAAGTTAGAACAACGGCGCTACTTCTGTATTAGTTAATTAAAGAGTTAAGTATATTGAACAATAAGAAAATTAAAAGTTAGGGCTAACTCTGTCATCTGAAAACTATTATTAGCTGAAATAAGTCAAGTTGCTTTACTTTTTTTTTATCAAAGCACTGTTGGAGTTGTGTAACACCATATAACAAAATAAGCATATTTCATAAATTCGATGACGAGGAACCCACTTTGAGACTAATAATGGCTGGAGACCAGGTACTGGTCTCTGGTACCTGATGATGACAAAACCTTGTCGAAACGTTGTACATTTGCTGTCATGTTAAGCTTATATTAAAGTTTTTCTTCATTACCCATTTAAGCCGTCTCCAGCCATTATATTTCATAAATGTTTGTTCAGTCAACTGTCCATTTAAATAATATATTTTAATACATTTACGTAATCTCATCACAACTTTTAAATTTGTAGTCATTTTGTACAAAAGAAAAATCATCTCAAACATTAATTAACCGTTTTAAATGATTTAAGTAAGCATTAAGTATATTGATTAAGTTGTGGTTTTAAAAACATCGGTAAAATCTTACTTACTTTCACACTGGTAGCCTTGTTTTCCAAAACCCCTGAAGAAGAAGAGCAACAGTCAGTATGAGTTTGAATATATATATATATATATATATTAAAACTTGATAGAATAAAACACAACTTATATTTCTGGCAACGGGCCACGAACCATAAAACTTGGATTTACAGTTCGAGCAGTTTACCAAGTAAACTACACCTGGCCAAGGTATAAAACAGAGTGTTAAAAAAAGGCCTATAAAAGTAAGTTTTCTGAGGGTCGCTGGTTCGAATCCCCGTCACACCGAACATGCTCGCCCCTTTCAGCCGTGGGGGCGTTATAATGTGACGGTCAATCCCACTATTCGTTGGTAAAAGAGTAACCCAAGAGTTGGCGGTGGGTGGTGGTGATTAGCTGCCGTCCCTCTAGTCTTACACTGCTAAATTAGGGACGGCTAGCGCAGATAGCCCTCGTGTAGCTTTTCGCGAAATTAAAAAAACAAGAACAAACAAACAAACTGTTTTGTTTCAAAGTAACTCGTGTTGACAGTAGTTTCAGGTTGATTTTAAAAAGTACGACGTAAACTTCGAGCATGATGTTGTTTTAGCGCAAAGTTGCACAATGGGAAATCTGCGTTCTGTTCATCGAGTCCTGTATTTTGGTGTTATAAGTTCGTAAACTTATCACTGATCCACCAGGGAACAACTTATAAGAAAGATCGAATGTGTTTTTTTTTAATTTTATGGCTCACATTAAAATAATAACTATTATTTTTGTAGTGTATCCATTATATATTTTGCTTTAGAACAGTGTTATACTTTTTTTTCGAAACCAGTCTTATGAGCTTAAAACTGCGAGTCGAGCGCCTTAACCACCTGGCCATGCCGGGCCTAAACAAAACAGACCCCTAAATCGCAAAATTAGATTGAGCCTGTGATTCTAGGCTTAGAAGACAATTTGTTCGTATAGGTTGCTATGATTCTCTAAGTTCATGAAATATAATGTATTGGTTAATCAAAGCTTATGTTGATCTACTGCCAATACACCGATAGATATTAAATACAAAATGAAATTAATTTACATATTAAATTAATTTTATGGTTTTCATTTTCCCTCGGCTTGTTATTTACGGAATTGGAAGTTCTTTGTTAGTTATAACCTCATCCTCTTCTCCGTTACGACCTTAATTTCAACTACTTTGGGGTCGGCCGGTATTTTCGTATGCCAGGAATGTTTACATCCTGGTGGCTGACCCAGGTGGTAATCATATAGGACAAGTATGTTCGAAGACAGGGATTCGAACTTGCTAATCATCAGGCCGTGTCAGGCCCTGTTAAGATCCCATCTTATTATATACAATAAATAAATAAATACAGTAATTGTTCCATAGTAAATTTGTAAAAAAAACCTCACACCTGAAATAACTGGTGTAACAAAACACTTGAATTCGTCAAAAAAAAACTACAGAAGTTACTGACAGTTAGAACGTTTTTATTGAAAATACATAAACAGAATCCCGAATGATGGATCTCAACTACTTACCAAGTGATGTTGAAACAAAAGCCCACAATAAAAATAAATCTTAATTATTTGAAATGTCTTAAAAATGACTTTAAATATTTGTATATAATAATGCTATAGGTAGTGTACCGACTTAAACAAAAATTACTTTAAATATTTGTAAATAACAATGTTATAGGTAGTGTACCGTCTTAAACAAAAATTACTTTAAATATTTGTAAATAACAATGCTATAGGTAATGTACCGTCTTAAACAAAAATTACTTTAAATATTTGTAAATAACAATGCTATAGGTAGTGTACAGTCTTAAACAAAAATGACTTTAAATATTTGCATATAACAATGCTATAAGTAGTGTACCGTCTTAAACAAAAATTACTTTCAATATTTGCATATAACAATGTTATAAGTAGTGTACTGTCTTAAACAAAAATTACTTTAAATATTTGCATATAACAATGTTATAAGTAGTGTACCGTCTTAAACAAAAATTACTTTAAATATTTGCATATAACAATGTTATAAGTAGTGTACCGTCTTAAACAAAAATTACTTTAAATATTTGCATATAACAATGTTATAAGTAGTGTACCGTCTTAAA
>NW_013667889.1:181915-198856 GCF_000517525.1 Limulus polyphemus | reverse complement strand
AACAAGTGTCTTCAGAGCATCAATATCAATTCCAACATGTCGGCCCCTGCCATCATAGTTTTTAAGGCTAAAGTCACCTGAACGAAATTTGCTGAACCATCGTTGATACTTACGAACGTTCAAAACATTTCCATAAACTTCTTTGATAATCTTTGTGGCCACAGAGTCATGATTTCCATTCTTGTATTCAAACAGCATTACATGCCGAATGTGTGTCTCGTCGTGTGCCATCACTATAAGAGATAATAGTATACTAATCTTTACACGTTATATTTGCTACACTAAAGTGACGTTTAGGCGGTTCGTTTAACTATTATACATGACGTACGTTTTTTGAGGGGTGGTTAATGAAAGTGTTCCCAAACGCGACAATAATTTCTTGACGACCTAATATTTTCCAATATGTGTGTGTGAAGCAAATACTTGGTTGAACATTGATAACCATTTATAAACATATAAATCTTAATTATAGTCCCTTCAGACAATTTATTCTAATTCAAAATATTTTTATATATATTATCGTCCTTTTCATATTATACATAAAGAAACAGTTTAGAATTTTTCACTTTCTACAAAAATGTGTTATAGCAGCTAGTTAATATGAAAAGCTATGCATTTTGATCCTGAAGCAATTGATGCATAGTCCTGGCCGTGTTAGAAATTATTTTTTCTCCATAGAGATTTAAAATTTGTTTGTTTGTTTACATCTCGTACAATCTACCACTGAAACGTATTAACTGAGTTTAACTCTAAACACTCTCTGATATTTTATTATCTTAATACATTGTTGATTCAATTTAAAAACTATACGCTAAATGGCCAAGGCAAAAATTTTATCAGAGCATTTCTACTTCAAAACAACATCAGGGTGTTACAATTATCAGTTTTCTCTTCTGTAGTATATACATCAAAGTCTTTAGATGAAACAAAAAATATAGCCCTTAAAATGACGTCATAAATAATTAATCAGAAACCAATTTAATTAATACACTTAGGATTTAAATGAAGTTTGTCCCTAAAATTACGCTCGTAAATGAGTAATCAGAAACAAATCTAATTAATATACCTGAGATTTAATTGAAGTTCAGTCCTTAAAATGATGCTCGTAAATACTTAACAAGAGAGTCAATCTAATTGATAGACTTAAGATTTAATTGAAGTTCAGTCCGGACAAATATGTTTTCCAGTGTTGTGCACATTCAAAGTAATATTAAATGTATTAAGAAACTGTGAAAGTTTACATCAGTATCTAGCTTGATATTAGATGTATTATGAAACTGTGAAAGTTTACATCAGTATCTAGCTTGATATTAGATGTATTATGAAACTGTGAAAGCTTACATCAGTATCTAGCTTGATATTAAATTTATTAAGAAACTGTGAAAGTTTACATCAGTATCTAGCGTGATATTAGATGTATTAAGAAACTGTGAAAGTTTACATCAGTATCTAGCTTGATATTAAATATATTACGAAACTGTGAAAGTTTACATCAGTATCTAGCTTGATATTAAATGTATTAAGAAACTGTGAAAATTTACATCAGTATCTAGCGTGATATTAGATGTATTAAGAAACTGTGAAAGATTACATCAGTATCTAGCGTGATATTAAATGTATTAAGAACCTGTGAAAGTTTACATCAGTATCTAGCGTGATATCAAATGTATTAAGAAACTGTGAAAGTTTACATCAGCATCTAGCTTGATATTAAATGTATTAAGAAACTGTGAAAGTTTACATCAGTATCTTGCTTGATATTAGATGTATTATGAAACTGTGAAAGTTTACATCAGTATCTAGCTTGATATTAGATGTATTATGAAACTGTGAAAGTTTACATCAGTATCTAGCGTGATATTAGATGTATTAAGAACCTGTGAAAGTTTACATCAGTATCTAGCGTGATATTAAATGTATTAAGAAACTGTGAAAATTTACATCACTCTAGCAAGTTTTTAGTAAAATACTTTAATGTCTCAACTGGATGTAAAACGTGAATGAACTTTGGAGCTTAGTTTAATCCCACTTTATTGTGTGTTCATCTCGGACAAGTACGTTTGTTTGTTGATAAATCAGCAGCATTTCAAGAATCCAGCGATATATAAGTTGTGCAGTGGTAGTAAGTACTGTTGCTATGTTTCATTCAGAGTTTACTGAACTTAACAATCTGCTCTTGCCACAAACTATTAAACGTTATCTTCTTCTCTTCAAAGACAATTAGTCTTTTACAGAATTACTGCTAGTGTTTGAATTATCTGTTTAATAATTCGCGTTTACACCTATGTATGTACGTATGTATCTATGTTTACTTGATTTTTTTGAAGTCCTCTCAGAATTAAAGGCGACTTTAAATTCTACATGTAAGAAACTGACTACACAGAATATAAAGAAGAAGAAAAAAAATTGAGGATCCTGAGAGGGTATCAAACATGGAGATTTTATGGCTCTCGGGACTGAATCCACAGGTTTATATGAACCTTTTATTAGACGTGCGTTCAAAACTAGTATACACGTTTAAAGTTTAGAAATATTCATATTTTCATACTTGGGGTATCAAGGAACTTTTGGGGTTCTTAGGACTGGCCTCATAGATCTACTTGAAAAAAATAAGAATATATTCTGGTTAGTAAAATAAGATGTGTGAAATATTTTTACATAGTCTTATTTCCCTTGAAATTTCGCGTATAATTTGCAGTGCAGTTTAAGTTAGATTGCAAATGTGTTCAGTGTTCTAATTACTTAAGTACTAAACTTCCTGCTCTGTGTGTGTGTGTGTGTGTGTGTATGTGGAGCATTTATAGTTCTCAGAAAACTTTTTAACAACTGCTAGAGTTTCGTTTTATAGGTAAACTAACATTGGCCTAAAATCTTCGATTGAGCTTATATCAAAACCCGTCAGTTTCGAAACTAAGATAATGTTACAAACCCTGTATCAATTGTTTAACCTGTCTGCTATACTTCATTTTCAGACAGTGTTTGTTTTCTCGAACTAAATTTCCGATAAAAAAAAAGAAACTTAAAATTGTTTCACAAACATAGGCAGAAACAGCTTTAGCATAGCTTGTGTTTTTATGTTATTATTCTATGTCTCCACAGATGCTGAACAGTTCTTCCCTTGGATAATGATTACGTTCGCACGTGCGAGTTGTGCAGTTTTGACTGTCAGTAGGTATTAAACTGTTTGAAGGGAAGTGACTGAGAATCTTTATTCACATTTCACTGTTGACTACCTCTAAAAATAAAAAGCGCCCTCTTTTGCACTTTTTTCCTATTGAAATGCTATACAGTATTTTTGAATTATGATTAATATCAAATCATTCGTTTTTGGTTTTTGTATATATTTTTTATATGAAACGTTAACTAAGTCAATATTAATACAATACTACAGATATCGAAATAAGGAACGTACTAACTCTCTAGGCGCGATAGGATTATGGTAGGTTGAAACTGCACGTGGTACGTACGATACATTGCATAGAAACATATTAAACTAGAACATTAACGAAGAAAATAAATGCATTTCTAGAACGAATTCTTTGTGCATAGAAATTATTATATCTCTTACGTCCCTTAAAACTGGCCCACTTGTAGGTTAGTTAGTTATTTAATTTTTTTGCTTGTTATTAATTATTAATCACAAACTATACAATGGGCTATCTGTAGTGTGCCCACCATGAGTATCAAAATCCGGTTTTTAGCGGTGTGAGCCTTCAGACTTAACGTTGAGTCATTGGGGGCTTGAAGGTTCGTTGTCAACACCAACAAAATAATAAAAATACCTATAAGAAAAAGACTAGAGAGATGGTTCTAACAAAAAAAAAAAAACATATGTTGTAGAAACACCGTTCACACACCTAGCTAAGTAGCGAGTGTTTGTGAATAGAATTATAGTTATGTCAGGCATCAGCTGAATATTTCAAATAAATGATTTATAATAAGTCATTTTAAGCTATAGCCCTTGCCTTCTATCTGTGTTTTGTTTCGTATCTCGTGATAAAACCTTCATAAAGTTCTCCATCCTATTCGTTGCTATGGAAAATTATCCATCCTTTTTCACACCACTGACTATCAGGAGTTGAAATAAAAGCAAAGTATACACATTATGTGGTAGGCAGATACGTATATTCTAAACTAACCTACACTTTATTCGTTTTTATAAATTGTTTGTTTTTTTAGATCCAGAAGAAACCTGTTTCATATAGTAAATTAGTCCTCTATAGCAGAAGTCAATAAATGGTGATATGTACTATACCAAGGACATTTGTTTTGTGGTTAATATTACCCTGTATGTGAGGATATTTTATGACTGTCTTATGAGGAGATCCGTCCGATTTCCTGGAAACCAAGCTACGACCAGCCAGCTAGCTGTACATGGAGCAAGTGTTAGGGAAAAAAATATCGCTAAATAAAAAAGCTATGTAGGGCTGGCAACTGAACTTGAAAAGAGGAACCAAACAAGATCGGGATGTCACATAGCATACAAGCCATCTCTAGTTTACATGGAGAATAAAATCCCTACATTACTAGTCCTCCCCCTTTGTCTATCAAAAGCTTGGTGTTTGAATAGAATCTCAACTTTCATCATCATACTTTTACTTTAGTTAACTTTAGAATACTACTTTAAAGACTATTTTACAACAGAATAACATTTTACGTCCATATCATCCCTACATAGAGATACCAACTGTAAAAGCAGCTTTAATCCTTACAAAGAAGCGAATTTTGCTGGTCATCTATCGCTTGATCTCTTTATAAAATTCCCCCTCCCTTCAATTCTGACTGTTGGACAGATTTGCTTTAGAAAGGATGTCTTCATAGATACACGAGAGGTCATGCAAACATATGTTGTGTTCTGGTTCTGTGGTACTTGAACTTCTAGCCGGAACTTGCTACATGACTAAATAAGAATTAAGTTTACATGTGTTTCTGTAACTTACAGTAATTTACAGTTTTAAAGTTAATATATGCATTTTAGTTATTTATACTATTAAATAGGTTTCATAGTTGATGTAAATTTCTTTTAATAGGAATGACTACATTGGCCAAATATGGTGGGCACGGTACATGAAGCTTTACATGTGACAATTCAGACTTGTGCTTGGTAATTTCGCTAAGTAGGACGAACCTCGTCAGGTGTTTTTGGGTTAAGGGTTGATAACAGCGAAGAAGCAGAATAGTCGTAGAATCTCTTCGTAGTTTGTCTGTTCGTTTGTTTGTTGTTAAACAAAGTGAGTTATTTGTGCTCTGCCCACCGCACTGTGTTTGTCGACAAAATATTTTTGTGTTGCAGTTCGTTATAATTATTTTTTATTTCACGAGCGATAAATCATTACACTTTTCCTTCTGCGTAATAATTTCTCTACTGAACTCGTTTATGCAGCAACGGAACGTGAGGTTCATAGTTCGGGCATGTTAACCAATGTGCCACGCCACGCCCAAAATAAAAAGGAAGTGCAACTAGTGGATACTTGAACAATTGAGTGATTTCTTTAACCATACGTTTTCGGTTTTTCGAATCATGAAGGATCGTGTTTAATGTAAAATATGTATGAGATACAGGTTACTCGGTGGCTCAGCGTTAAGCTTAGGGGCTTATAATGCTAGAATTCAAGATTCAATCCTTACGACGGGCACAGAGCATTTAGCCCCTTGTGAAGTTTGGGATATCTTTTCTGTGCGCACCACAAGTATCGAAACCTGATTCTTAGCGTTACAAGGCTTCAGACTTATCCCTGAGCCAATGAGGGGGATTCTCGAAAAAAAAGTTATTATTTCACCTGTTTTAACCACTCGTACTACTATTCAGTAGTGTGTTGTCAGTATACACTAAAATAGCGTGACATAAGGGACGTTTCAATTTGTAATGTCTTGACGTCAGTAAAACGTGCGCATGCCATGAATCACGAGAAGACTTATGCACTCTGTAGGCTACAACATAACATGACATATGAACTTCAAAAGCAAGAAATGAAAATATTTGTTACTATTGATTTTGGTTTTATTTTGCTCTTGAAACACAACACTTTAGGGGACCCCCGCAGAAGTACATCTACTTATGGTACTAGACACATCCGCAATAGACAGTCTCAAAACATTGTATGCAAAGCTACTCCATGGCTACCTGAGCTAGCAGCTCCTAATTAGAAGTGATAGGCTAGAGGGAAAACACCCCCACCAACAACTTTTGGGCTACTCTTTTACCAACGAAAAGTGTAATTGACTGTCACATTACAACGTCCCCACGTCTGAAAGAGAAAGCATGTTTGGTGACGCTATTCGAACTGCGCAGATTGCCACCAGCTCATGCCAGACCAGCTTTTCGCTAAAGACAAACAAATTATCCCCTAGTGCAGGGGTCGGCAACCTTTTATGATGAAGAGAGCATAACTGAATGGAATTTTAACACCTGTTCTACAAAGAGTCAATTATTACAGGAAATGAAACGATATATATATATATATACAGCTTGTGTGCTTTAAGGTGCATTGTAAAATATCCAAAGAAAACGTAAATTGATTCTCATTCCAGAAATACCGACACCAATAAGAGCATAAGGTAGGTGGATCTGAAAGAACTACGGGGTAGGATGATACGAGTCGACGAGTAGTACATTTGTTAGGATTCTATGAGTTACTTAATACGTTTTTCTTATGTGTTTATGAATGAGTAAGAGACTCGGGAGCCATATTTGGTCATTCAAAGAGCCAGGTCTGACTCGCGAGCCAGAGGTTGTCGCCCACTGCCTAGTGCCAGTAAATGGCGACGTTATTATCATATCGTATCGTTTACATGCATATTGCACAAATACTTAGGAAGTTTATAACAATGATAAAACTTGCAGTTGTGTATTAGTAGACTATATTTTTGGATATAACTAGGTTTATGATGATTCGTCCAGTTTTCTAAATAAATTCCTTTCGTAAACGCCCCTGGTATGGACCAGCGACACGCCCTGACGGCTTATAACGCTAAATAACAGGTTTCAATACCCGTGATTGACACAGCACAGATAGCCCATTATGTAGCTTTGCGCTTAACAACAAACCAACCAACCAGTCTTCCATAGAATTATTGTTTTTCCCGACAGAGAAATTATTTTTTTGTAATAGCTTCTAGTACATAAGTTTATGTCGTGTCTATTTGGTTATTTAGTACGTTTTAAGGGTGACACAAACTTCTAAAAGAGTTAACTAATAGAGTTGTGTTAGATCGTTACGGTTGGTTGTTTTTGGCGATTGACTATTGAACGTGTTTAATATTAGTTAGTGACGTACATCGCCTTGTCTTGTTATCTTCAAAATAAATTAATTTTATCTAGTAAGGTTGTATTGATTAATTAAGGTGTGGGAATCATGTTATAACAAGTTTAGATAAGATTTAAACATACAAATGCCACAAGTTAACAAGGTGTGCGTGTACAGTATTTTTCTGTGAATGAAAGTATACAGATTTATTGAACAGAATCTATTTTCCCCCTTACTGTCCAGGCATCAGACATTCTCTTCATTCTGTGTGTATGTATCGATCCACATCTACAGTGCTATAACGGTAGGATTGTTAGTGTCATAAACTTGGTTTTTCGCCATTCCCATGTGATCCATTTGCTGCTTAAATGGCACAGAGACTGCTAGATCAAGCTCTTATTTTCAATAGCTTTAAGGCCTTAAGGAACAAGCGGTATTTGTTATCTTCCTTGCTACCCGGATATTTCTGCTTCTGGTGTATTCTATGAGTTATAGAATAAATATTGATATACCAGAATTTTATATATTACTTCGGGTTTTGTAATACAAATTAAACTGAAATATCGTCCATTTATAGGTTTTCTCGAAAACCTATAAATGTATACAATTCAACATCAACTTGTATGTAGCTCAGGGTTAGCGTTTCAGAAATGTGAATCGGAGTGTTTATAGTTTGTGTCCCTTTGCCGTAAAAACTCGCTTTGCATTTTAGGGCTATGGATGCTCCATAAGAGTGACGGCCAAATCTCATTATTCTTTCAGGTAAAAGTTCTCCAAGTGTTGACAGGGGGTGCTGTTGGCTAGCTGCCTTTCCTCTCAAGCTCAAAACTAGGGATGACTATAAATAGTTAGTTCTTGTACAGCTTTGCTAGAAATGCTAACTTAAAAGCAGGCCAATCTTTCAAAATGAAAGTAAAATAATTTAAAACTGTGGTGAGAGTGGGTTAGCTCTGTGGAGATCTCTGGATTTCTGATCTGTGTAATATTCCCCAAAATATTCCCCACACTTTAAACTAGGTGTGCCAAATAAAATTAATAGTCAATCCCTTAGCGTGTATGTGGGGTGGTAGTGTGCTGCTCAATTACGTCAAATAGTTTGAGTAACTTTGGCATAACTACAAATACAAAACTGAAACTGTGGATAATATTTGGTAGCAGTATTTAATAAAATAAGCAAAACAATAAGTCGAAATTAGTTGGTACAGTTATAGAGTTAACATCAAGATAAATTATGGCTAGGTTACAATTTTTTTTTTTAACTGAGAACCAATCATATTAAAAAGACTCATATTTATGACCTTGAATTATATAAAATTACATTTCGCCATCTTAATCTATCTCACACCCTAACAACTGATGTTCCTGTAGTTTGATAATATAAATAGAGTCTCAATTGTCGTATCTCAGCGGACTTGATGAGCCCTGATATTAGGCGAAATGACTCTTCTGCACTGGATAGAGCAGATATAGTGTGGTTAAGGTTCGGTTATAAATACTTTTCTTTTTTACTTTCATCATATGTTTTTTTAATTCATACTCATTCATCAGGTGTGATCTTGCTAGATAACTTTTAAAGCAATGAAGGAGTAACCTCAAACGTTTGTCAGTAACATTTTATATGTTCACCTACAATCTCATTATATTATTCGTTAACTCCGGTTGCGTCTCTTTTGTGTCTATATACAAACTCTCGTGTGTTCGCTACGACGTGTGGTTGTGTATAACCATGCATGCTCTCTTACAAAAACTATAATGACTATATGTTTCTCTACAACCCATTACATATTCCATTACAACCATTCTGGAATTCCATTAACTGCCTACAATTTCCATATTTTTGCCAGTAATCAAATCATATACGTTCATCTACGCTTGTAATTTTATAAGGATGTCTTTAACCCTGTATTTTTGTTTACAATCCTTATTTCTTCGCCTGCTATCGTTACATGCTAACCTACAAACCCACTTATCTTTGGTTATGTTATGATACAATATAAATACAAATATTATCAGGCATTGTATAGGTCAGAAGACGAATGTAATAACCCATTTCCGCTAGTTTGTAGTATAGTCTTTTCTCGTTTTCAATTGCCTTTGTCATTGTTAAATCAGTGGTATTCTTTACTTCTCAGTTTTGGTTCCATTTTTTATTATTATTTTTTTAGCTAGACACATTCTTTATTTATTGACATTATGTCAAGAATGTTTCATTACTATCCCCCCCCCAAAGACATTAGAAGACGAAGATGCATTGCAACAAATGTTATTGGTTTTTGAGGCAAGGATGTATGATCACTTGCTGAGAAGGAGAATGGCTTTATTGGAATTTTCTGCTAATTAGGCAGAATGGTTTGGGTGGTTGACGAAATGACATCGGTTTGTGTCCTGGTTACATCTTGATAAAAGGACGGAGTGACAGCTATTGATGTGAAACTCGTGAGGAGGGTTATTTACTCTTCTGGATTAGTATTTATTCACGTTGATGTTGCCTATGGAGTGCTGCTACTGAAGGAAGGATGTGAAAGGGCGGGAAGCATTAATAATTGGTGAGTAACGGAAGGAACGTTATATGACCCTAATTGTGAAGCAGCTATAACGGCTCTTCCTGACAATTGTGCCCTTAGGATTTACTGAACCAATCAGTGGATTAACTCTTGGATACTACGAAAACCATGACAACGACGTCTTATCATCAGTGTTCCAGCTGCATGTATCATTAGATTTCTTCGTTAAAAGTTAATTATTAACACTGATGAATTTGTAACATTTTTATGCTTTGATTCAAATGTTTTACCATTTGCAATAGCGATAAGCAACTAACAACACATTAAAAAAGTGGTTGAGGGTTTATTATTATACTAACGTAAAAGCCCGTCAAAAATGACGGGAAACCACTGAAAAACAAAACTATTCCATATAAAACTGGCAATACACAAAATAAATAAATAAAAGGAAAATAAAATTTCCTTTCCCAGGAACATGCTACAAAATGCTCATGAATCCACTACATATAACTGAGCAAATCATGCTACATATTGGTGCCTTTGGATAAAAGATCAAACATACGATGACCATGTGATTGCATATACACCTGTTCTTCTTCAGAGGAAAAAGTCGTCCTCTTCCCTACAAATAATTGGTATCTTCAGTTTGTTTTATCAAAGGCTTTTTCGTAATAATTCCAAAGCATAGATGTGCGCTAATTTTTGACTTATTTTTCCCAAGAGTGTGCCCTGCTTTCCTATTCGCATCCTACCTAGCTTGACGTCATAATGATGTAGATGATATGGTGTCACACACATACTGACATGCCTAATCTGGTCCTGGGAACTCCATCCTTGACAGGCTTTTATATAGCAGAAAAAGTGCCGAAACGAAGGAGTTGTTTACGCCTATGTTAGCGATTATATTCAACTAAAATGGGAAAGGGCAATCAAAAGAAGAAGTATTACCGGAGAAAAAGTGAAATTGAACTTGTGTGACACACGAAATTCGGAGAGATCGAGCGCAACCGACTGACTGACTGACCGGCTTTTATATATATATATATATATATATTGATTTATTTTTAGTTGCATTAAATTATCTCCAATATAAAACGTGTCTCAAACTGAGACGGCATCCTTATTCCCAATGTGATGGCATATTTCACAACATTTGAACCTGGACCAAGACTGGTGTGAAACATCTCCCAAATATATGTTATTATGGAAAAGGATTGGAAACGTTCCTTCGAAAAAATGTACTAGTGTCAGTATAACTGATATGACACTTTCTTAACATGTTATTTAAGATCCTTTACGATACATTTCCCAGAAGATAAGATTGTATCACGACTTAGAATAATGTTGTACTCAAATCTGATGACGAGGTACCCATATTTTTATAAAATAAAAGTGTGGATACGGCTTGAATGGGTTATGAAAGATGCTTTATTACAAATGAACAATATTTCGACAAGACTATGTCATCATCAGGTACTGCCGTTTAGTGGTCAATCTGATCTGTTAATAACAAAATTGTGTTGTGCTTCGTTGTTATATCGTCTTTAATGTTGTTGATTTTTCTCAGTTGTTCCAGTTCTTTGCTGTGTACATGTTTTTTTCTTTTAATACAACACGGAATTGCTTTGGTTGATTGTACGTTGTATGTTGTTGTAGTTGCTGTTCTAATTCTTGTTTACTTTATCTGATGATGACATAATCATGTCGAAACTTTGTACATTTATAATAAAGTCTATTTTATTACCCATTCAAGCCATCTCCAAACAGTTGGATAGAACGTCCTTTCCAGATCATATATTCGGATCAGCCTATATTACGACGTCCTTTAAATCTTGTAAGCTGGATCCAAAACCCAAAACCAACATGCTTCTCCGCATACACGCTGCGTGCAAGATTAAATAACAGTCTTTTTTTATTATACCAACAAATATTATTCTCAACATATTCACCAAGTCCTTCTCAATATATTGTTGATTTAAAATTCAATAGGAGATCCTTCGAGAGAAATGTAATTGAATCAAGACAGGCTAAAATATCCTTGTAAATATATATTAGGATCAAAAGTCTATATAACAACTTCAAACACACACATTTATTAAATAACTAATATCGTTCTTCCGGTGTGGAAATGGGCGGGACTCTGGTTCCGAGATTAAAACAATATTTTGATTTTATTAGACAGAACGCTCCGAAACCTATAAAAAGTGAAATGTGGGCATGGTTTAACATAACACCACAAAAAGAAGGTCAAATAATAGGTCAAGTAAAAAGGAAAAATAAACATTCATTTTATAATAACTAATTATCAGTATATATATATCCATGATTACTTCGTGGCGTTAAACTGTTCTTCTTACGTCGTAGTTCCATAATCTGTTGATTCAGAGAATACAAGGTTGCATGCACAGCCGACGTTTTTTCGTTTTATCTGTGCATGTGGTTACTTGTTTTGGACCTGGCATGGTCTGGTGATTAGAGCACTCGAATTGTAACTTGCGGGTCACGAATTCGGCTTCCATCGTCTAAGATGCTCGACCTTTCAACCGTGAGGGCGTTATAATGTGACGGTGAAACCCACTATTCGATTAGAGTGGCTCAAGAGTTGGCGATGGGTGGTGTTGATTAGCTACCTTCCCTCTAGTCTATCATTTTTCAATTAGGGATGGCTAGCGCAGATAGACAGCCTTCGATTAGCTTTGCAAGAAATTCAACAAACAAACTAAAAACTTAGTTTCTAGCCCTGTTATCTATGTACATATACTTAATTACCGTACAGTCTCTTTCTGGTTTTCTTACTTTAACTGGACGTCATAACTTGGTCACCACGTGGATTTCAACTTAAGTGAGTCACTAAATTAATCAGTTCGACCTAAGTATTTGCACAAATTAAACCTCGTTTCTTTATCAAGTTACTATTCATCCACGAAAAAAGTAACAAATATGCTGAAATGTTTCGTCCAAATAAAAATCTTAGTTATATGACAGGTTTTTTGACAAATGAAAAGAATACATAAAACGTGCTTAAGTTATGATCATAAACTATTTATCAACGTCTATAAAATGTGTTTAAATATGTTTAATCTATCGTACTAATTTTTATTTTAGATAAACATGACTCAGCACTGTCTTACAAATGTATTTTTTTAGCTGATATACTTAGATCAAGATTCCACACGTTATATTCGTTATGATATACAATGGTATAAATAACTGATAATGTGTATTTTTCATAAGCCATAAAAAGCTGGATAGAAGCTCTCTCCACATCATATATTTGGATCAGCCTACATTAGAGCGTACTTCAAACCTTGTGAGCTGGATCCTAAACCAACATGCTTCTCTGCATACACGCTGCGTGCAAGATTAAATAACAATCTTTTTTTTTTAAACGTAGGTCCATAATCCTTTGATCCAAATAATACAAGGTCTGCATGCACAGCCGACGTATTATGTGTATCCTTCTGCATGCACAGCCGACGTATTATGTGTGTGTCCTTCTCGACCTGATAATAGGTGCTAGGCTTTATGAGACAAACTCTTTCTTATTTTTAATAATTATAGAGTTAAACAGTCGCATTTTATAGATATTTTAGATGTCAAAGTAATATTCATGATAAATAGTTGTGTTTTCTCTGAGTTTTAAGTATATTTCGTGCACAGCCACTGTTATTTGTAGCTGTTTTACAAAACCATCCGGATGTCATACTTAAATCAGGGTTTACGACTTCATTAGCTTCTCGCGTTTATAGAACATCGCTCGTAAATTAGAGCTCTATCTTGCTTAATAAAACTGCTCTCACAGATTTACTTGATTAAAATAGATCGTGCGTAAGGGAAATTTGTACGTAGATTATGGAATAAAATGAATGAAATAAAAAGTAAATATCCAAAGTAAAGTAATTTAGAGGTGTTTTACTTCTTGCCCATATTTTTGTACTACTCAAAATAAATTGAGTTACATAGTTTGTCAACCCAGTAAATGAATTAAATATTCAGCAGTTATCTTAACTGATATTAAACATGGTCTATATTTCAAGACAAAAGAAAAAAAAACATCAATATGAATTAGTAAAGAAATCTATAAAAAAAACAAGGCTATATACTCTTTATAACGTTGATCTAATACATCTTGCCTAGAAGTGGCCTTGTTGTTAGCGTGCCCTGATTGTGAATCTGAGGATTCATGGTTCGCGGCCTATTACTGTAACCACAGTTTGAGGCCGTGGGTGCGCTATGAGAATGACAGTCAGACAAGAGCAGTCCCAGTGATAGCGATTAGTATGTGTTGGCTATCTCTCTCTTTTCCCTCAGTTCAAAATTAGAGACGGCTATGCGCAGATAACCCATTGTGTGGCTTTGTGCGAAAAGTGTAAGGAAAATTTATTAAGAACTAGCTGATGAGCTTATTTCGGCAACGTTTCTCGGTTGTTATATATATTTCTTATATAACAATATCAAAATGATACAGTGCTTATTCAAAAGAAGGTTCTTATACACATCATAAGTATTGGATTAATACATCTTGAGAAAAGGGATGTATTTCTTCGTTGGAAACTTATGATTTACATTGACCTTAGCCTGGATGGACCTTTTTATTATTAATATTTGCCCAACCCTTGATATATATCTTGTGGAAAAACTTCTTCTCTTGCATAATAGCTTTAATTGTTAATTGCATGGTATTTCACATAACGCTGATAAAATATTGAGATATTAGAATAACTCAAACTCTAGAAGAGATGGACATACTCTGACTAGATGTTTGAGATCATCACCATCAAATTACCATGAATCACTTAGTAGCAACTATTTTTGTTGTCCAGTGTTACTTAATCAGCTACAACTTAGTTTTAATTTATTGATCTTATAAGGACAGAACTTGTCAAAATTTCAGGGCTCGTGGGATTTACTAGTTAGTCTTTAAACTGTCAAATCCATTTACTCACATTTTAATTGTCAGAAGGGTTGAATTAGTCACGAAACTATAGAAATATTAGGTAGTGCACCATTCTAGAGCGTTACATCACCACTGACATTTCTGTGATTAATATTTCACCAACCATGTGCAGATTGTGCGTTCGAGACTTTAAATGTTTCTGTAAAACACTAAGCTAAAGTATATTTTTTAATACATACACTTTAACATGTCGTTCATAATACATGCGTGTGCCAGGTAAACGCAGTCGAAGCGCAAGATACGGCCTGCGTGTTGCAATTGGACGACGTCGATTTATCATAAACTGTTTACATTGTTGTAGACTACGTTTTATTCTATACGTTTGTATTATTGTTTCGTAGGGGGACATTTGATAATGTGTGATAAGCACATGGCTAAACGTTTCGAATTTTCTTCAAAGTTCCCAACAGTGTGGGTCTGTTAATGAGTTATATCGAATCTAAAATGGTGTGTAATTATTTGATTGAGTTCATTAGTCAGTTACTTTTGAAATGTTAACTCTGCATTCTAAACGAAGCTTTAAGAGATACACCATATATTGTACAGAGCGCGAAAGAGGACATAGCAAGTAAAATTGTTACATTAGCATCTGCTATGAACTTAAGTCTATGAGTGAACGTTCCTTTTTTAACCGAAAATAATCCTAAAGAACGAACTCAACAATAGAAGTGGTTACAATAATGTTGTATATCCAGAAATAACGTTAAGATCCACTGATATGAACTGGTTTACACAGAAACATGCCTCGACACTTTCTCTCGTTCTCTTCAGTCCAAATTCTGTTTGTGAAAGAAGTACACACAGATTATTTTATAGCGGAAGTATATTAACTTTATTTAGGGCGTAAAAAGTCAGAAATGGGTTTCCCTTAAAGTCACTTTCAGAGGTAGTAAAATTTTATAGTCTTTAAGGTTAGCGAACTTTCCACAATTCTTCTATTGACATAATTTGTAGTTTTACGCATTATTTTAGTTCGTTTCAGGTTGATTTGATGAGTAAAAAAATGGCATTACTTCTTTGGCCATAATTCTAGTTCGTTTCAGGTTGATTTGATGTGCACAAAATGGCATTACTTCTTTGGCCATTATTCTAGTTCGTTTCAGGTTGATTTGATGAGTAAAAAATGGCATTACTTCTTTGGCCATTATTCTAGTTCGTTTCAGGTTGATTTGATGAGTAAAAAATGGCATTACTTCTTTGGCCATTATTCTAGTTCGTTTCAGGTTGATTTGATGTGCACAAAATGGCATTAGTTCTTTGGCCATTTTTAACATTCTATTTATATTACGTAAATCTCGTATCTAAATTTCTTCCCATCTTACCAACATAAACTTTTTCTTTGTATTTTCGATAAAACCTATAGAATAATGTTATCTTTTGAAAGTTGTATAAATATTTTTGATTTCTTTTTCAAGGACCGTGTGATGACATTTCCGTAAGTTCTTACAAGTATTGAAATTATATTTGATGTTTTAACATGAAAAAAGTGAACATGCTTAAAGGGTTTGTTGGTTTTCTATAAATAGAAAGAACGGGTCTAGTTTCTATTCTAGTTATAAGAATATCTAAAAGTGGGAGCAAATTATTGGTTACCAATTAGCTTTAAACTTAACAGTACCGTGAAGTGGTAAATATCTTCTGGAAAAAGGTTTGAAAATCATTTCTATTGTTTGGCCAAACTGAAAACACTCAGTTACATATCGATGTTGTTTGTTTGTTTGTAATTAAACACAAAGCTACACAATGAGCGATCTGTACTCTGCTCACCACGGGAATCGAAACCAGGTTTCTAGCGTTGTAAGTCCGCAGACATATCGTCCTTTCACTGGGGGCGTTACATATCGAAACCAGGTGAGTTCCTGTGTATTCAGATTCGCTGTAGGAAGTAATTCACTTTTAAAATACTCCATAAGGATGCTACATAGAACTGAAGATAAAGAGTTACCCATAGCTATTATACAGTGCCTTGCAAAAGTATTCGCCCCTTGCAAAGTTTCCACGTTTTGTTGCCGTATGAGCTTGCAATCATGAAACTTTCAAATAAGACTTTATGTTTAGAATCTACGCAATCTACTCCAAACTGAGAAAGGTAAAAAACGCTGATGTTATGTAAGTAAGTTAGAGTTCCAAAGAAAATTAGAATATTCTCAATCACATAAGTATTCAACCCCTTTGCTACGTCAACCTTAAATCAGTTCAGATGCAAACGATCAGTTTGAAAGGTCACAAAATT
>NW_013667889.1:175606-181745 GCF_000517525.1 Limulus polyphemus | reverse complement strand
AAATGCATCTGTTCAAGCCACAACTCATATAGTGATACGACAAACCAACCACGAAGACCAGGGAGCTTTCCAAACAAGTCAGGGATAAAGCAGTAAAGAAGCGTAGATCATGAGAAGGTTACAAAAAATTTCAAAGTCACTGATTATCTCTTTGAGTACAGTGAAGTCCATCATTAAGAAGTGGAATGTACTTCATACATTCCCAGATCAGGTCGCCCTTCCAAAATAAGCAGCCAAGCAAACAGGAAATAAGTTGTAGATGGCACTGTGAAGCCAACAGTGACTTTGAAAGTTCCATGTCTGAGATGGAAGTCGGTGTTCATACATCGACAATATCCGGTCCGTACACAAAGTTGGCCTACATGGGCGAGTGGCAAGAAAGAAGCCATTACTGAAAAAGAATCATATTAAATCTTGTATTGAGTTTGCGACAAACCATGTAAATGATTCTGCAGACATGTGACAGAATGTTTTGTGGTCAAATGAGACAAAAACTGAGCTTTTTGATCTAAATTCAAAACGTTACGTTTGGCGCAAGTCCAATACAGCACATCACCAAGTCAACATCATCTCAACTGTCAAGCATGATGGTGGCAGCATCATGTTATGGGGATGCTTCTTATCAGCAGGGACTGAGAAGCTTGTAAGAATTGAGGGGAAGATGGATGGTGTGAAGTACAGGCGAGTCCCAGAAGAAAGCCTGCTTGAGTTAGCCAAGAATCTAACACTGGGTCAAAAATTCACACTTCAGCAAGATAGAGACCTGAAGCACAAGGTCAAAGCCAAGCTGGAGATGTTTCAAAACAGAAAGTGAATGTCCTGGAGTGGCCCAGTGGCAGCTCATACATATACGGCAGAGAGGAATTAATTCATTTAAAGATTTTAAGAGATCAGAGTAATCAACTAGAATCTTTGGAGAGATTTGTTTCCTTATAAACCTGCTCCATAATTGTGGATCTTAGTTTTGTTTTAGATTACTTTACACGTTATTGTGTATTAACCTAATACAAAATTGTGTTTCTCATTTACAAGTAGATTTGTGTTCGTTGTTCGTGTGCTTTTCTTATACAAATGGAGCACATGGTGTCTATAAAAAGTTTGACGGGTGCTGGGTTGGCCCTGTGGTAGAGCTCTGGATTTTTTTAGCTGGCGACCTTGGTTCGAATCCCTGCGATAGTACAAAATATTCCATGCACTTTAAGCTGTAGGTGAGTTATCAGAACAACATTTGACCCTTTAGCATAGATGGTAGGTGGTAGGATTCTATTTCTTGGCTGCTTTTCCTCTGGTCAGTAGTATAAAATTAGTGATTGCAGCATAAATACCAAATACAAGTACACAACATATGACACAACAACCTTTGAAGGATAGAGCTGTAAACCTAGGCGTACTTCATTTCCAGTTAATCTTGTCATTATTAGACATTTTTCTTTTGAACTTTAGTTAATATAATATATATATATATATATATATATATGAAGTCTATTTCATAAATATGTCTTTATTATTTCTTTTTTTTTCAGTTATTGAGATAATTTTTCTAAAGTAAAATGACCAACTTTTATTTTAAGGAACCTCTAATTAATGAGCGAGTAATTAAAGTCCGCAAAATTCAGTACATCTGTGTTTCTAAGAAACAACAGAATAGAATTAGTGTTCCTTCTTCTTTTTTTTTTATCTCCATCTGTGTCCCAGCATCCTGTCAGAGCAGCTTCAATGTCACGTGCCACGTGCACCCGCTTTTAGGTACAACACTTTCTTCCTAATTGACGTGGGGGTTTTAATTAGAACGGTATTGCGGTAACAGGACGGTATGTAAATGAGACCAGGGATAATGGTCTAGACAATAGTTTTAGAGCTGCGACTTCAAAGAAGTGAAACAATACTAATTTTCCGTACAATATACGCCACTAACATATACTCAATTAATCACGTGGACACTTAGAAAACACAACATTTTAAGTCATGGCTAGTGTTTTATAGTCAGGCGATGTACAACTCGGTTCTTTTTGTGCCGTTTTTTTTTATTAACTCTTCTGGTTTGATATTTTTTATAGCAAATTCGAATCAATTATGGCCTCTTTGCTATTATTTATATTATTAATATATTCTACTGATATTCAATATTATATTATAAATTTTTCTTATACTGACAACAAATAAAGATGGGAAAGCGCCCCGGGCTTATGAGCGGTGGGTGCGCAGCGTGCGCTATAAAAGTAACATTCAAATCCTACTATTCCATCAGGCAAGAGCAGCTCAAGAATTGACTAACTGTCTTCCCTTTAGTCTACCAGTTCAAAATTTGGGACGACTATGCACGAGGCAACCTCTTGTGTATCTGTGCGTGAAAATTCTACATACAACTAAAACCAGCTAACAAAGCTATAAGTGAAAAATGCTATAAAAGCACCTTTGAGATAATCTTTAACCTGCATTATGTTGACACAGAACATCTAATTTTTAAATTGTGTTTTTGTAAAGATAATCTGCATAACCATTTCGACTGAACAACTTTTATTGGCTACGCTACAAATATTTTATTAAGCCCTCAGAGATGTTAAGAGAGCACCCCCCACCTCCCAGTGACACAGCGATATGTCTGCGGACTTACAACGCTAGAAACCGGGTTTCGATACTCGTGGTGGGCAGAGCACAGATAGCCCATTGTGTAGCTTTGTGCATAAATTCAAACAAACATAAGCTGTTAATAATTTTTTTACTTTTTAGTTCATATGTGTATTTGTGTGTGTATATATAAATATCTTCGCAATTCATTTCATCATATATCATAAACTAAGCTTCACAGTGAGTCAGGGGTAAGCTTGAAAGCTTATAGCGCTAAAATTCGAGGTTCGATCTATACAATGGGCATAGGAAGATAGCCTATTGTGCAGCTTTATACTTCAACAAAAAACTTAATCATTGAATAATTTTGGTAAAATAATGATTTTGAATGGATTAAAAATACAGCTTCAAAGTTAAAATTACAGAAAATATGAATATTTTCGTACATATCTTTGAAATGTAACTGTAGAAAATCTATGTCTTCGGAATACTCTGTACCGGAACAAACACAATAGTGGAAATATTAAAATTTGCAGTGAAGTGACAATAGTTCTCGGAAGATAAAGTTGTTTGGTCTTCTGAAAAATAATCCTGTAATATATTTTGTAATGTTACCTATCTAATGAGCAAGAGAAAAAATAGAATATAAAGTAGGAAGGTTGCCATAGCTTTTCCCATTTAGAGAGCTGGATTGACGAATAAATTATCATTGCCATTAAAATTTGTTATATTTATTTTCTAAAGTTCCAAAACAATATAAACTAAGTTGATACCAAGTTTAAAGTTTTTGTTGGTTTACTTGCACCATATACTTCTTAAGGTATGCTAGATTTTATACATGACATCTCACAACCTAAATTGAACAGGCATTGACCAGTTATGAAATTCTAAACGTTGAGCCCTTTCGACAGAACTATATCGATTAGGCTTTGCGAAGCTGGGAATACAAACAGCACACGTGACACATTTCTGGGGCTGTTTTTGCAACTTCTTTACTTTAAACATTTTATTGGTATTAATACATTTAAATTATAGAATAGTACAAGAAGAAATAACTATTGAAGGTTAACAACATTAAAGTTAAGAAATAGTTCACACTTGTTTTATTTCTTAAAACATGGGAAGATTGAGTGAAGCTCTGTACTCCTATCATATTTGGTCGTGTTTTCTTTACTTTTCATGTCTCCACCGTATTTCCTGTAGCACGTGTGTTTGTTCATGTTTCGAAGAGAAAGTCACGTTATGCCAGAGTTATAAGATTTCCCCTTCATGCAATAACCAGGCTCACTCGAATGATGACGTCATAAGCATACATTCAAGTCACAAGCACTGAAAACTCAAGCAAAAGCAAACAGAAAAATGCTCGAGTTTCTGTCGGAAGTAAGACACGCGAACTTTCTCGCTACAGACCGGCGCCATTGAAAAAACTGGTTTATTCCACTAAACATTCGATGACTTTCTGAACCTTATCAGCGAAGCAGTTTTCTTAGAATACACTAGTCACTTGGTTAAAGTTCATTATATGCAAGTCTCTTTAACACTCTTAGCCGTACTTGAACTAAAATTAATATTAAAGTATATTTATGTCGGCTATAAGTCGTATATTATGCGCAGTAAAATATATTGAGTAATAACGTAACGTATATCATAATGATAAGTTCATATGTTAAATATTGGTAGGCTATCAATATTAGCATAAGTATAAGATCGCAGTATGTTCTGAGGTACTTATTTCTCGTATTTAAACAAAATGATACAAGTTCTTGGATGGCCAGGTGGTTAGGGCGCTCGTCTCGCAATCTGAGGGTCGCGGGTTCGAATCCCCGTCATACCAAACATGCTCGCCCTTTCAGCCGTGGGAGCGTGACGGTCAATTCCACAATTCGTTGGTAAAAAGTTGGTGGTGGGTGGTGACTGCTAAATTAGGGACGGTTAGCGCAGATAGCCCTAGTGTAGCTTTGCGCGAAATTCAAAAAACAAAGTTTATAAAGTTGACCAGGCGCTTTGAAAAATAATGAAAGTCAAGAGTTTAACATAGCAAAACAAAATT
The DNA here is from genome assembly GCF_000517525.1 of Limulus polyphemus. Classification (NCBI taxonomy): domain Eukaryota; kingdom Metazoa; phylum Arthropoda; class Merostomata; order Xiphosura; family Limulidae; genus Limulus; species Limulus polyphemus. Next base: position 177,127 of record NW_013667889.1, on the reverse strand, counting down.
CACTTTAGACAAAAAAACTGTTTGTACATTTGTTTGCGCTTTTCAGTATATATATATATATAGTTATGTTACAAAGATTTACCCACCAAGAATACCCTCAATATATTCCAGTTGTACAAAAACTTGTGCTCGCCCGTGGAAGATAAAACCAAATACGTTGTGTATATTAATTCCGTTTTTGTTTTTCTGTTATTTTGTTGAAGCTATTTAAATGAATATCTATCGTAATAAATGTTTTCATTCACAACCGTGACCTGAGAGGTATTGTTCAAAACTGATTAGATTCGGGTTTGGGAACATTTTACTAATTATAGCGTGATTAGTGTGATTTTCGTTATTGCTACAACACACAAGTAGACAGAAATACATGACGCAAGTTAATTCATATCTAATCGCTTAGTACCGTTTAATGAGAATATAAATATCTTCCCAGCAGCTTGTGATATGCAACATGACTCAGTATCCGGATGTCTCTGACCTACGTCGAATGTTTTCTTGTGCGAAGTTTCCCAGGTGTCTCAATGGAAAATTTTAAAACAAGATATATCTGAATCTCTCCCTCAAAAATTCAAGGGTGCATTATCATATTTTCATTCATTTTTAGGCTACCGATTCATAACAGGCGTGCTAGTGGTCTAAAACTAATAATATTCAGTATTCTGAGACATTGTTCGTGATCTAAGTTTAATAATATTCACTATTCTGTATCACGATGTTCTTGATCTAAATCTAATAATACTTGGTATTTTGTACCACATTGGACAAATACGCGTTATGACCTCATTGTTTAGTGTATGCATTTTTTCTGGAAAGTTACTTAGTTTTACTGAAGTTACCATTACAAGTGACTTATTTTTCGAAAAAGATGTTCAGTTGTGAAAAGCATAACAACGTATAATGTTTCAAGCTAAACGTGGATTTGATAAACATTAAAGGTGGTGTAAAATTATTAGAAATATTTTTATTAAATACAATAAACTGCAATGAATTTTTTCAACTTTTCCTGTAGTATATGAAGTGTCAATATACCTTGAAAATAAATTATTCAGAAATGGTTGGAATATAAAAAGGTTGATGCTGAAATTAAACAGAAATAAAGTAACCTAACAAAGATTTAAAATATATATCATACATAATTTCGACATGATAATTTGTTTAAAAATTATTATTATCGCCCTTAAGAAAATTCAATGTATTAATTGATCCATGTTCGTTGTTAGTTTGAGCACAAAGCTACTAAATGGGTTATCTTCGCTCTGTCCACCACGGGGAATCGAACCCTGGATTCTATCGTTCTAACTCCGTAAAATTGCCGCTGATCCAATTTACGTCAGTTTAGATATTCTTAGGTGTTTTGTGTACAATACATTTTCATGCAATGTAGTATGTTAACATTGTACACATTTCAAGTATCCAATGATATACAAATAAAACAAAAGGCTTATATCAATTTTAATTACTATACAACAGCACCTGTAGCATGTAACATATTGTTGCGTCAGCGAGATCACGTGACTATTC
>NW_013667889.1:151869-174606 GCF_000517525.1 Limulus polyphemus | reverse complement strand
CTAACGAACGGAGACGTAACAATATCTTTAAAATTGGTTGGCTAGTATACAAGGGCTTCGTGAAACTATAAGCCAGGTTGTCTTTATCTTGTCTGTTTCAAGTTAGACATGAGTAGAAACCCTGTCACGTCCACTTTTACTGTCTTTTATTATTTTCTTTTTCTATGTGTATATGTACACATACACGTATCCTCAAAAAACAGTGGAGTAGATGTGAGGTTAACCTTGTTTGTAAGTGCTTTTTATTTTTATTTTCTGAAAATACAACTTGGCTGACTTTATAATAATCACTATGATTTTGAAATATATTAGCAACTAAAATTTCAAATGCAAAGAAAAGGCTTAAAAAACGGTAAAGTTGTACAGTATCGTCATTCGAATTTTGGTGTAAGAATATTAAAAACCGCCATAGTTCACTGAATGTTCAGTATGGATAACGCTTTTCCTCAATTATCTTTTTCTTGACTAAATAAAAGGAAAATTTCGTATAACTCTTCTATGGCAATTATTTAAATAGCTTTCTTTAATCCTGCACGTTTACCATATATCTGCATAGTTTTCACCGTATTTCTTATCAAAAGTGTCATACTGGTTTAAACATTCACATTTGCCACCAGACTTTGTCATAAACTTTAATTGTATTGGACTTGTGATTGTTAGACAACGTGTTCGTCAAGGATAAACTATACTTTACGGTTTCAACGCCAAAAACTAGCGAAGTATTGGAAACCAATAAACCTAACATTTCAAATAAAAGTCACGTAAACTGCAGATTTGTTTCACACTGTTTTAGATTTGTTCATTTCTGATTTCAAATTAGAGGTGTGTAAAAATAGTGTTTGAAATGTATATTTTGTCTCGTTAAGAGTGATTTGAAGGTGGCAACATTTATATCTGAAATACTGTAATTGTACACCTATGAAATGAATTTGAAACGGACAAATTAAGAGGAATGAAAAAAATATCTGCAGCTTAAGTAATTTTTATTATAAATATTAGGCCTATTTTTATATTATAAAATGAGTAGATGAAAGTCATGCGTAGAAATAGGAGTAACCATGTCATAATTCTTAAATTTGTAATCTACAGATTACGAAACGTACACTCGGTTGCATGAGCATTATTTGAGGTTGAAGTTGGTATTAAAGCATCGGAGTTTAAGATAGAAAACATTATTTGTGTTTCGCATGAGATTGCATCTAGCAAAGTAACAGTAATAAATCTACTAATGGTGGCCTAAAACTGTCTTTAAATGTTATCAGGATTGCGGCTTTGATTTGAGTGAAGAGAAGTTCGTAAAATGCAATAAACAGTCAATAAACAGAGGAATGGGTGGTGGGTGGATGTGTGGTTCGTTTTGAGGGATAACTCGGCAGTTTTCCTTCCCTCATACTCTCCATTCCAGTTCAGATGCAATAAAACAAGTCATTGCGAAAACGTGACATCATCTTCGTCATTTTATGTGACTACACCAGGGATTACCTTTAATAAAATATTTAAAATAGTGTGCTAAGATCCGATAAAGTAAGAAGTAACTCATAAAAGAACATTTGACTTCTCCGAAGTTAAAGTTTAGTATTGAGTTCATAAAACATTATTCTAAAATGAGAATGTGCCCTGGAAACAGTAAACAAAAGTTTTTTGCCACTTCTCCTATATCGTGTAGCACTGATTTCAATGTAAATGGTTATTATTGTATTTTTACTGAATTATTTCAAATGTAGTCTGTACATTTCCTTACATACATACTCACAATTACCATGTAATTAAATTATTTATCAAAACAAATATTTGTATCATTAGTAAACAATAAATTTGTCGCACATGTCACTATATCGTTTAACGTTAGACAGTACAAGAAACTTAATGAGTTTTCATTGGTCAAAAGACGTAACACAGCTGCATTGTCTGCGGACTTATACCGCTAGAAACCTGGTTTCAATATCCGTGGTGAGCAGAGCATATGTAACCCATTGTGTAGCTTTGTGCTTAACCACAAACAGGCAATCAAGATTTGGAAAAAATCGGGCATATTATAGTAGACGACATTTTTCTAAGACATTTACTTATATGACAGTAGTTCATGCCACCAGCTAGTGTTTTTATGTCCTCTAAATGAGATATATTATTGTTACTTTAATTTACATTATTAGTTATACTATTTAATATATCTAATAACATTATTTAATAATTTTATTTTTTATTATTATACGTTTATTATAGAGATTGTTTTGCATTGTTAGTTTAATATGTGTATTTAGGATTAAATAAATCTCTTAAGCTTGCTGAGCTTTTTGAAATATTACTAGGATTACGGCCGAAGATATCGTTAAGAGAGAAAGTACCCAAAAATGTCTTCTAATCTTTATAAGTTAGAACCGAATAACAATATATTTGATTAGCTATACTGATTGCCAGGTTGATTTTTAGTTTGGTTATAAATGCTTAGCTTATTCTGATCGGAAGTTAATATTAATCATTTGTAATACGCATTAACAATGCATACAATTTATTATACAAAAAAAAAAAATCACGGACCAAACATAATCGGTTTGACTAAATTTAGTGTGTATTAACCCTCTTAATCGGATGTATTACATTTAGTGTGTATTAACCTCCTTAATCGGATATATTACAGAAACTTAAGGAAAGTTCTAATTGAAAGGAGACAAATAGTTTATATACATTTAACGGTATTACATACGTAGATCACAGATTAATGCTCCCGGTGACTCAGCGGAAAGTCTGAGGGCTTATAACACTAAACACTGGGTTACGATACCCGTGGTGGACAGAGCACAGATAAATTAATTGTTTAGCTTTGTGTTTAACAACAAAAAACAAACATAAATCAATACATGGGACTTAACTTGCCTTGTTTCGTTTCTACTAAAAGGGTATCAAATATAGAAACTTGCCTTATGTGGCATATTAAGCACACAAAAAATATCAACTTCAAAAAGCAGGTTATGTAATAAACGCAGTATTATCAGTCTGCAATTTAACAAAATCCTTAACCTTCTTTTGAAATGACTAATATGAGTAAAGGTGATTGGACGTCAAATTCCAGCCATTGTACCAGATGTACAACGTTTAAAGTACTTGGACATCGTTATGGTATACAGAAATGTAGTTTACTATATTTAAGATGGTTGTACATCGTTATGCTACAGAAATGCGAAATTATGCCCCAGCCATGATATCAGATTTACGATATTAAGATAGCTAAACATCGTTGTTATGGTACAGAAATGCGGATCCGAACCCCAGCCATCATACCAGATACGCGACAGTTGTTTTCAAATACTATAGAATGTGTTAGAAGTTAGGTTGTAGTTAGCTTTGCCTTTCAAAATACGAATGGCTTTGAAAGAGAATAATAGATTTAAGAAATAAAGGAAATGTCTTTGGCACTTTTCCTTATCCACAACTCTTGCCTTGTTCCACCATCCATCCACTCGGAGTTTCTTTGTTCCTATGATACATGTTTTACTTTATTTTTCACCGTATCTTGAAACTGGTAATTTTTTTATGATATTGTGTTTGATTAATTTCGCTTTACGCAAAAAGAATAAGTTCTAAATTACTCAAGTTTCTTTGTTTGTTTTGAATTTCGTGCAAAGCTACACTAGGGCTATCTGCGCTAACCGTCCCTAATTTAGCAGTGTAAGACTAGAGGGAAGGCAGCTAGTCATCACCACCCACCGCCAACTCTTGGGCTACTCTTTTACCAACGAATAGTGGGATTGATCGTCACATTATAACGCACCCACGGCTGAAAGGGCGAGCATGTTTGGTGTGTGGCGGGGATTCGAACCCGCGACCCTCAGATTGCGAGTCGGGCGTCTTAACCACCTGGCCATGCCGGGCCTAAATTACTCATATTAATCACTTAAGTATGCATGAAGTAATTTAAGAAACTAAAAATTATTTTTTATGACAACTTGTTTCTTGATTGATCTATCTCTGTTCTTCAGTCTATTTATTATTAACAGTTTATTCAAGAGTATGCTTGATTTTTTCTAAACGTTGTTGGTATACTGAGCTACAGAATTGTTTATATGGTTAATGATAAATAAAGCAACAGATTACAGAGTTCTTACTCCCGTTTAGCATGAAATGGTGTTCATTGTTCTTGCCCCCAGTGGCACAGCGGTATGTCTGCGGACTTACAACGCCAGAATCCGGGTTTCGATACCCGTGGTGGGCAGAGCACAGATAGCCCATTGTGTAGCTTTGTGCTTAAATATAAACAAACAAATCGTTGTTCCTTTATGTTGTCCAAGCATCTTGAACAAATTCATGGACTACGTATTACAACAAAGCAACATTGAAATATTCCAAATACTTATGGGTGAAAGCAAAGTAGAATGTGTTATAGTATGTCATGATACTGCATACACTGCCTAAACTGTTTTAGTGCGTGCGAAATGCTTACGTATGAGTCACAGAAGTCAAAGGACGCAAGGGATGCTGGGAATCTAAACAGAGACACATGTGATCTACATGATTCAATGAGTGCTTGCCTCGCGCAGCCAGCAGAATTTGTGTACCACACGGTTGCCTGTTGTCAGCGTCGATCCTAATATAAAGTTATCTCTGGTGTCAACTGCCAGATGTTAGATATAATTAAGTTCTAGCGAAACTTATACGAATTCTTAGTTACTGATAACTAATTGTTGGCCTAAAAGACACTGTCCAAATAAAACGTGGCTAAAACCTAAGTGCACTGTGTGACCTCAAATGCAAACCTTACTTAAGGTGAGTGTCTCATTCAGTTCCAGTTCTTTATAGTACTAGAAACGAACGTAATGTGCCTTTTGTTTGTGAATGTATATTATCTACCGGCATAATTCATAAGGTATAAGATGTATTAGAAGTTCGTGTTTGTTAACGAATAAATAGATTTTTCCTTGGAAACGTATCATACTGTTAAAAATAGCATAACTTACATGTGTGTAGAGTTACTTTCACCTCTCGTAAATCTCCAAGGTGATTATCATATGGATACGTGTTGCAATGCAAATTGTAAGCTATAATAATTTTTAAAAGTCTTGTTTGTTCATATGTAAAGATGTTTATTATTTGTATAAACAAATGATAATTTAATGAAGAACACACAGATAAATGTATTTTGAAATATATAGCTTTTCTCACTAACAAGCTGCTTTACCTACAATTACCGAATGGATCCATATTAACCCCGCCATCAGCTTTTTTGACGCATTTTCTAAACTATCTATGTATCATATTGTTTTTATGTATGTGACTTTGACTGGCTTCAGGGTCCGTAATAACACATGAAACACACAAAAAATGAAACTAAAGTACCATCAAAACATAAACTTACTCAATATGATGCAATATTTTTAGACCCCGCCGGAAGTGAACGGTATAAAAGTCAGTAGTTTCAAGGTTAATGAAAGTCGTTTAATCTATGTGTACCGTAAAGTACCATTCAGGTTGAAAATATCGCATACCATAAAATACACTTTATTGTTGCTTATTGTTGATGGTTTTTGTTTTATTAAAAATGTCAGTTATGCTTAGAACCGAAATCGTTTGAATTTTCTTTAGAGTTGATATACCTGATCGTACATGATGTCTAGCAGGTCTTTTAAATTACTTACAGGTTTATAATACTCTTATTTTAAATTTTAAACAGTTTGCTATACCACTGATGCACAGTTTGTATTAGAATTATCTGTGTTTTGAGTTTCACTAATGAATTGTAACGTATTCATCGAATAACTTGTATAATGTAAAAATCAGCACACTTGTAAAGAAAAGGCACTATATTTACATGCACCGTTTCATCTTGCCTGTAATAGTTGTAAAATAGAGCCCAAAAAAGTTTTTACGTTATGATAAGGTAAAATATGAAACTTTTTCTTTTATGGTAGTTGGATATACTGATAACTGACAGTTAGTCAAATGTTTCAACAATACAGCAGATTCCGGAAATGTTCTGCAAAGAATCAATCCAAAACAAGCAGCAAATTACTCTTTTGTATCATAGAACGACGTAGATAGAAAGGTTTTGGTATTTTATAAAAATCTCCAAATAAGTTCCAGAACTGGCTCGAACTTAAAATAAATAAAATAATTTTTATACAAAATGTTAAAACGTAAAACTATACATTTAAATTAAATATCGACTATTATAAAATGAAATCAAATAAACAGACGGGTATGCAAATACTTTAATGAACTTAATTTCAAAAACCTGAGTTACTTTTTGCATCTTTCTAGCCATGACTATTGGCTTGTGTTTTTTTCGAACCTATGTCAGAACAACAGAATGTACTTTGAAACGGTCAGTTAACTCAGTAATACTTTGTTATCTCGTACATATTTTTCTCATGGGCAGGTGTTCAAACTATTGATAACAGTTGGTGGGTAGGTGGATGTGCGCGTTATAGGCAACACACACCACATTTTTTTTTACCTGGGCCTATTTGCGTAGTGAGTGTGGTATCTTGCATTGACACCTTTTAACTACTTCGAATAGATGATTGTCTTAAATACGTTGAAAGGAGACTAGTGGTTTAACACATTAGACCTGGTAAGTTGAGCTGGATGACAAGAGGAGCTAGGCCTGAGACTGCTTTCAACATGAGTAATTGCCTATGTGAGTTTCAAGACATGATGTTTGAACTGTGTAATCAACTCATGAATGAAGCTTAACCGGCAAGTATAATTTTAGTATTTCAAAACATATTGCCACTTAGGATGCTGAGAAATTCCAAAAATATTTTTTTTAGAGAAATTAAAACTGAAAAGCAGATATTCCATTTCTGCTTCTTCGTGTTAGCGTTTTAGTAATGTTGTGGTTATTCGAGATTATATTATAATTTTTTTATTGAATTATTGGCACGCCAAATACATTTTGTGCAGACTGTGTGCATCGCTAACAATCGTATTGGTAGGTTGGTTACCTTCTCTGGCACAGGAGCTATGTCTACTTGCTATACAACATTAGTGAAAACTATAAAACAAAATGGTGTTCTAGGACTAAAATCTGCTGCTTATTTCGAAGTACCGCAGTTGTTCGAAATCAACATTTTGTTCAGTCAGTAATCTATTCTTATGCTAAAGCTTCTTAAATCTAGACGTGTATATTTTTGGTCACTGATACTTTACTTCTCCAGCACCTGCTCATTTAAGCCTAATCTTTCTTTTCGTAGTCTATATTCTAAAGTGATTAGCATCTTAATTTGAAATATTTATCGCTGGTATCGAGGGGAATAATAATTATAGTGGAATTCAAACAATGTCACTCTACCTACAAGGCAGTTCAAATATATTTAATATTACGTAAAAACAGTGTCTTCAATGTGCCAGTTTACGCATCACTAGTACCTCCATTTAATGATATTGAGTTGTACAGTTGGTAATTGTTAGGCAAGAAATTATTTAATTTCTTACAAATATTAGAAATAGAACTATGGTTAGTTATAATATCTATGGAGTTTTAAAATTTTAAGTCCTTTTTAATTCACTATTTAGTAACTGAATTCAGTTTAAGTATGTGAATAATATTGTGGCATTGTGCCAAATTTACTATTCGGTATCATATAGTGGACCAACTATTTGATGTTGATAGTTCAGACTTATTTTCTTTTTACCTTTAATAGAGGCGTCGCTGGGTGCTTAAATGTTTCGGGGCTCGGGCCCATAGGCGTGGAAATTTTTGGTGTTTCAGTATGATATTGATCATGGTTTTCTGTTCTGATTTTTCAAGACACCAACTGGAGATTCGGGGCACCTTCAAATAGAATCAGGGCACGGGCCCCATGTGCCAATGCCTAGCGACACCTCTGACCTTTGATAAAATAATGATGAAAATACAAGAAAAACCTGTAATATAATTATAAAACAGTATATCTTTTTGTTTGTTTGACTAACAATTTCTACGGGCTATCAGTAAGTTTTACATTTACTACATCCCCTGGATAAGCCTTTGACTTGCTGTAGATGTTCTATTTCCGTTTGTTTTTTCATAACACTTAAATGTTTGTTACTGAACATTTACGTGTCAAATGTTCGTTATTGTTGCTGTCGTCCTTTTGTTCATCATTAAACTTCGATTCCCGTCTAATGAACCCCTTGTACTTTTCTGAAACTTCGCTCTGGCGGCAGGTTACGTAATTTTAATGATAAGGTCCTTGGCAGGTAAGGCTGTCGACAACAACAGGCCAATAACCGTTCTTGAGCATGTGTATGGTTTTTCACAAGAGAATGAGATCCGGAACCACTGGAGAAGAAGCCTAACATCCTACCCATTGAGCATTATACTCCTTTTTACTGTTCTGTTGTAACTATATAAAAGAGTAAGATACTTAGGATCTTGAGAATTACCGCGGGAAGATATTGGCGTTTCCTATTTCAGAAGGATTACTGGTTTACTATGTGAAAGATGTTTACTTGTGTGTCAGTCGACAGATTATAGTGTCTGAATATGAGTTTGTTTTTCATACCAAGCCAACAGGCTTAAATATATATTTTCAGATTAATATAGTTTGAATTAATTTTGTTTATGAAGCTCAAAAACGCAGCTGCTTATATACAATTTTTGGCTGAACTAGAAATGATGCCTGTGTTGTTTATTAGTGGGAGGGAGGGTAAACTTTGTTTTTAAATCCTCAATGAAACATTGGCAGTTGTGGGTATTTTGTTGTTGTTTTTTTGCAAACTAATACTCGTTCTGGTGAACCTTTTTAAATATTGTCCATCCTGTGACTCTGCACGTAATATGTCTGTCGTTAACGGTGATTATGATTCTTGCTTTGTATAAGCTGCACGTGTAAAGAACGTGCAGTGCTAACATCATTAGTTGTAGCGAACTACAGATAACTACAGCTCAACCTACTTAGTAATGGTATACACAACTACATGCAGAATGCAAAATAAAACATCTCCTTGACTATTTCTAAATGCTGTATTTTTTAACCTTACGTACTAACACGCATCAGTACCAATTCGGCTTGATGTATGATTGCTTATATTGGACAAACTGAAGTCTAAAATATGGTAAAATCAAAATTCAGAGAGAAATCCTATTTTAAATTTCTTGAATTTGATATTTTCAAGCTGTTCTAGTTCACCTATCTTTAAAATAATTGCATATACTTTATATTCCATTCACCTTAGGAAGTTACTAAGCCTAAAACTTCTCTCAGATAATTTAGATGGGAAAGTTTTTTTCATATAGAGAACACGGTCTTGTGAAATAACTTATATATTTATATAAAAGTAAATCACAGCTTTGTTCCTACATGTGTTCGTTTCACTGTCAGTGAATTAGTGATATAGAGTGAGGTTTATTAAGAAACTTGTACTAGACATTTTAGACAATATCAGTTAGTGGAGCTGCCACAGAGAAAGAGTTCATTGTTTGAAAGCGTGCTTATTCTCTCATAGTCCTGACACTATTTTCACTACTTCTCTGAATAATCAATCTATCTTTGCGCTAGATGTTGCTTAAATCTTGATGCTTTTGAGATATTTTAGTCTGCACGAGAGCTTACATGTGTTACATCAAATTGTTGTTTCAGTTATTCTCTGTGGTTGTTTCTCAACATTACGTTTTGTTTTGTTGTTGTTGTGTTTTCAGAGTAATATCAAAAGTGAGCAACCAATGAAATGGCTTGAGGAAAACTATTGCTGAGATTACATCTAACAATGTAGCTACAGACTAAATCCGAGCAAAGGGACAATTTTAATGGGTGAAGTACGTATATTTAAGTCAGTTGAATAATATGGTACAAATACCTATTATAATTCAAATTGACATGTTTTTAGTTACACACACATAATCAATTAAACCTGTTTAGTTTTATCATGTATCTAATGTGCAGAAAGTCCTTTTGTAGCTTTGCACGAAAATTCTAAAAGAAAAAACAAACATTTCGTAATTCTTAATTATATATATATATATATATATATATACAGGAGGCAATCAAAGACTTAGACTCTTCTTTATTAACCTGTAACCCTGAGGTATATGACTGCATATATCCCAGGATTACCTTTTAATATTAAAAAGTTCAAAAGTTAGACTGCCTCTTGTACATCTAACACTGTTAGAAGAGCGCCTTTGTCTGAAAAGCAGTTTTAAAGCTGCGAAAGCGCTAGTAACCAACCAAAAACCAGAATAAATACAAACAATAATTTATACCTGGTGATGCTTTGAATAATATGTATATTAAATACGCTCAAAATTTTCATATATATACACTTGATTTTAAACTCTTCTCACACTTCTTGGCAAAACGACTTTAAATGTGCATGTAGGCCCTTGACTACCATAGTAACATTCATATAAACAATAACAAGATCGTAACATCTGTTATGGAGTCTCAAAAACCAGGGAACAGAGGATTTCAGGAGTTCTCATAACTGAATTCAAGGTTTTACATGAAGATTGACAGTAGTCGTTCACATATATATTGACGTTGAAATCTTAAAATGTTCATAATTGGGCCTGAAAATGGGGAATCTAGAGAACTATGAGAGCTTTCGGGATTGGCTGCACGGATTTATTTAACTTGTTTGGCTATTTGTAGTGTACACCGCAGACATAGAACCCTGATTTTTAGCGTTATAAGCCCTCAGACTTAACGCTGATCCACCGGTGGGGAGGCGATTTACTTGAAACAATCATTTAATACAAAATTGTTTATGTAGTTGCTGTTTTCCACGTAGATTCTTTATAAACAATCCCTCTTGTAAACAAGAATCGTACAGGAATGCAAGAAAAAAGTACTTTGCAATAAAACCGAACATACTCATGACAGCTGTCTGTTTGGAGAAATGTCAAAGTAATTTTTGGACAATTAAGGTTGTGAGTATTTTAAAAAAAGTAATTATTTTTTAGGGTTTCGGCACATACTTATGTAGATATTCTTCGGAATTCCAAGTTATAAGGCCCTTTAGTGACTTTTCAAATAAATTATTGTGTAGGATCGGTATGCTGAAATTAGGGTAATAGAGCACTCCCTATTACAATCGGTATGCTGAAATTAGGGTAATAGAGCACTCCCTATTACATTTTCTGTTGTTTTTTTTTAATCATATGAACAAATACTTTTCAAAAGAGACCCGTGATGATTTAAATAAGCCTCGCGCTCACCAGTTTCAAACAAACCACGCGACAAATGTCATTAATATTTGTCAAAATCCCAGAAAGTCTTATCGTTTACTACAGACACTTTCGTTACTGTAATAGTTATTGTAATTTACAAACATGTTCCAAATTCTTTTCGACTGGTATGTTGTATTGGCATAGGGCGTAATATGAGCTGTGCATGGAACCAGCAGAACTTTATATTTACTTTAAATAAAGGTAGTAAAATGCATGACATCTAACAGGTTCATTTCGTGAATAGAATTATGAAATTTTTACAGTAGTTTGTCATTCTCGATTTCAGTACAAGTTGTGACTATCCACACAAGAAGCGTCATCTCCAGATATTTAAATACACAATCAACAATTATTCGTTTATAAAATTTATCAAACGTAGAAGGTACATTAAGCCTACGCTGTCTTTTGTTTTCCGTGTATGTTAATATTTTTTACTTTCATTTTCTTAACACGGTAATAAACTGATTAAATTGATATCGGTGCAATTTCGATTTGATATATTTTTATGTGAAATTAACCGCATATTTGTACTTACATTTGAAATATTTATCAATTTGCACTCTGCTATCCCATAGAAGTAAAAGCATGCAAGATGTCTGTTCTCATAGAAGTAAAAGCATGCAAGATGTCTGTTCAATACGTGTTTCAAATACACGTTACAGCCAGACATCAAATCACGCTCAAAGGTAGAAAATCTCGCTCGAGAACCATGTAATAAAAATGTTTTTTTTGCCAAATGCCTCAGAACCTTCAGTGACTTAGTTTTAATAAACACATCTTAACAATAACTGCTTTTATAATTTTGCATGCATTTTGTCTTGATAACTTGCTCATATTGTATTCAACACTATATACAGGCTTGTTATTTGTAGCAAATATAAAATGTGAAACGTATCATTTAACCCTTTGATGCAATTCCCTTATTCTTTAACATCCGGGTACTTCGACCTCATGTTGTATTTCAAATTCACTTAGTTCTTTGTTTGAGTGTGTGAATTAATTAATTCAATGACGTTCTTCCAAATATATTTTAGACACATCAAGACGTACCTTTGTTTCTATCAGAAAATATATCACAGTGTGTTGACGTCGCCTGTTGTGTACACATTGTTTCAGTAAACATAACTAAAGCAGAAGCTAACAAGTTAAACAAATATTAAAGCTCTTGTTAAATCATAATTAGTTACAATTATAGATTTAGATATATATATGTACAGAGAAAGAACAATATTTGAGATGAGTTACTTAGCTTCATGTTGGATTTTTCTTGACTATTCTTTTTGTTCACTAAATTTTTACGGTTACAGAAAGATATACATTGTTTAAAGATATTATTTACGTCTTTGATCAGAGGTTAATGTAAACGTTTTCGTCTCGTGTTGCACGGCATACCGTTAGTATTCTCCAAAATACCTTACTGCAGCACATACTTTATTCATTGCAAGATTTAAAAAAATCCGTTCTTTCTTTCTTTTTGTATTCCTGAATGAACTTTAATGTGATAATTACTGATTTGTTACACATAAATGTCTATCTGTTAGGAAAGTTTGGCCTAATAAACCGTATCCAGAAGACATAATAGGAAAGCTGATCAAGCACCTTTATCAACAAGATTAGCGAAAACAGGCGTTACAGCAGCGTGCACACGTAAAGATCAGATGGGTGATTTTTGTGTAATTAACTGCAGAAGCACGTTCTATAGGTCGTGGGAATCTGCCTTCTCTTTAATCTTAGCTGTGTGGAAAATCCACCCTTTACAAGACTTGTTAATTACTATTCGGCGTTGGCGGAACGTGCGTTGTACGTGATTAAAAATGTTACGGAGGGGAAATAGTACAATTTATTCATTTGTGTGCTAGTATTGTGGTTTTGTCCTTCATTTTAATAAATGAAAATAGTAAATCATGCAAAATTGCTATATCACAATACAAAGTACATTTTCTAGTAAACTGGCCATGAATAAAGCTGAACTAACAGCTAGCACGTGACTGCGAAATCTACCATTGTCTTTTACCTTATGAAAGTTGTTCCTACAACAGAACAAAACCATTAATAGTTGTGTGCCCTTGTTTTGTATACTGAAAAACAGGAAGTCTCCATATATAATGAAAAGATTCATATTTATGTATCAGGGCTGGAATTACGCAGAAGAACAGGGGGTGCGTGGGTGGGTGTCAGATACATTCACAATCTTCTACCCTTCTTAACAGTTTTTATTGCCCGAACAACTACTCTCAAGTAATTGGTCTGTGAAGCCAGAAACTAGATTCAAACTTAATCAGTCTGTCGGTGTTATGTGAATGACCAGTATTTCGAGCATGTAAAATAAGCTAAATCTTCTTCCAACTTGGCCAGAGAGTCTTGACCGCTCTGTAGAAGTGAACTTGGAAATCTATATAATATAGATCAAAGAAAATATTTTCTTCGTGTGCTACAATATGTTTTGAAGTTCAAATACATGTTTTTTACCGGAAGCATGCTAATAGTACTTCTGTTGTTGTTTTTTTATAAATATTTACAAAAGTTAAGGGATATACACGCTTAGTTACGTTATTTTTCTTTTTTACCTATTTGGAACACTTCACATATTTCATGCTTTATCATTGCATATGCAGTTTGCTACTGCTTTCAATAACCTTCGTACGTTCGTGCATTTGTCTGGATACTACTTGTTTTTATACGATAGTCCGTCCACGTGGATGTGAATGTTCAATTATTTGTCATCACTTTCCTTTGAATTTTATAACGGTCAATCCGCGTGTTATGGACACTCTAATGTTTACTTTCACACGTGCCATCCGTTACTTTGTCACGATCAACAAACACAGTAACAATGTGAAAAAATTAGAAGAAGAAAAAGGCAGTTATAATCCATATAAGGGAATTACTCCACATTTGAACATTTTATGCATCTGATGCCATATAACGGCCTGTCCGAATTACCATGAATTTTGTTTTCGAATACTGAATTAACTTTAGCATTCTACTCTTATCATCTTAGAACAGGACGTCTTGATAAGTGGAATTTGTATTTTTAGTTATTTCAAGGGCATAATATGATAAGGAAACAACAATAAAATAAATCTGTTGTAACAGTTTCCTTCTACAATGATCTGTCCAACAATGCGGGTTAACCCTTCAAATATTGAATTTTAAATATATCATTGTGAATTAGTACAAAACGAACATGGAAAATAGATTATTGTACGTACATTAAATTGGTCATTACTTAATGGCGTCAAAATTTCAATTGACACTCTCAAACTTCTTTACATCAAACTGAATTAAATGAAACAACGTAAAATACTGTTGTATAGCGTTAAAGAATTTTCTATGAACAACAAATTTTGCCAGCTATAAGGTTAATAGTATATTTTAATTGACCTCAAATGCTTGGTTCTGGTATCATTAAATAAATAGATAGATAATATAATGAACTAGCAGAGACCCGCAAAACATTTGCTGTCAAATTAGTATCTTTATTGCAACAGTGCTTCTTTAATTACAGGATTTCTAGAACAATAAAAAAGAATTTTAATCGCAGACACCGAAATCTGTTAGTTCAAATATCTTAGGCCTAACAATAGTTAAGCCTTTATTACGTAAGGCCTATATTCAATAAATTAACACTGTAACTTGTGTACGTTTTTTGCATTAGTTTTTTTACGGCTAAACTTTACATTATTTAATACTATCAATAAATAAACTTATAATTTTAATACACGACCTAACGTTAGCCTTTTTAAAAAAGAAATTAATAAGCTTTTAGTTTGTTGTACAAAATGTCTACTAAAGTATATTTACATCTATCTTCTGTTTACATCCGTGAAAATAAAGTGCGCGCGCAAGCACGTTTACAGGACAGACAAAAACTGAACACCGTTATAATAGATAAACTGCTTTCTAATTGAAACACATAAAACTTGTTATAAGTGTTTCATTCTTATGTGGATTTTGTTTAAAGTGACATAACTTCTTCCTCATCGACAAACATAGCAGTGAAGGAAGAACAGTTCAGTAAAAAGGTTAATCTATCAAGCGTCCAGTGGAATATTGAAATTAAAGTTTACTACAGCGTTGGAGTAAGGTGTCGAAGTTGTTGAATATGGATAAACTGTATATGTTAGTATACGAGAACAAGACGTGTATACTGCGATACATGGGTAAAATATGTAAACTGTGAGGAAGACGAAAGGTGTAAGTCAGCTTTAAATACAACGTGTTGTCGCACACCTTCCTTGGAACTAAAGCGTTTTGTTCCTTTGACATCAAACAGGGCTAAGTAACATTTTCGAACCTTAGTTCGTGAAATAAAAACATAATACAAATTAAAGTATCAGGAAACACTGAACGAAACATAATCACAATTTCGGTTCACACGCATTAATATACACAGATTTTTCTCTCCTGTCACGATTGTATAGATTATATTTTGCGATCAGAAACAGCTCAGATCATGAGATACTTTCTTCTGATAAACCACAGAAGGCTGTAACTGACGTGAATAATAAATAATGGAGGTACATAATTTTACGTTATTTCTTTCGCACATAGGCATCTGTGCTAGAAACACTGGTTATGCAGTGTTCAGGAATGATGGTTGAAGGTGCGTCTGGTTCTCATACAGGAACTAAGACACATCTGGGTTTGTGCACTCTTAAGTAACCACGAAATCATTGTCATTTATCACTAAAATAGTCACATGGGGATATACCTGAAAACAGGCATCTATGGAAACGGACAGACTCTTTCACGCCATTGTTTGGACGTGTGTTTGTAACCAGAAACTATTAATCTAAGACATTATTAACACTATTCTTTAAAAGTTTACTATTATTGTTTTTTTATAAATATAATTTGATAAATGAATTTTTGAAAGTTGGTAAAAACGCCATATTTTCATCATAGCTGGTGCGAATAATTAGAACTAACAAATGAACATATTAGGTTAAAAATAAAAATCTTACCCTGGTATACACCAGAATTCATTCATATCTTGCTCAAATTCAAAGTTTCAAATTATTAGGAAAATCAAGTCTCAACTGTTGGCCAAAAGATATTTTTAATATTGCATTAGGCTTAGTATAATAATCATTTTTCGAGATTCAAATCAGACTCACCGACAGGGGGGGGGGGGGGCAAAGGGGACAACTGCCCAGTGGCCCGGGCGAATGAAACCTGATTATGCCGTAAAGCCCGCAAAGCATCTTTAGGCTATATCTTCATTTAATGATAAAAACCAAAGTTTCTGGCTTTTCTTTGTATATAGACGCTTGATACATTAAGAACGACTGAAATAATAATTAATATGTATTTGTTACTTTATAGATTTAAAAGATATTTGTTGTTACTTATTAATGTTTTTACGCCTATACTGTGAGGTAAAAACGGCTGCTGCTATGATTTTGTCTGGTTTATGAGCTCGTTGCTGTCCTAATTTAGGATCTTCTTTTTAATAAATTCTTGAAAATGAGAGAGAAAGGGAGCTCGGCGAGGATGTTTGCCCCGGGGTCCGTGCTGGCTCTCGACGTTCTTGATTCAAATATAAAGTGATCAGATATATTTCATTATCGAGATACTTTGGAAATTTACTTCAGTAAAATCACACTATTTTAGGATTCACTTCAACTTGTTGTAAAATTGCCATCTGTAAATATGCCACCAAAGGAATAATGGTGAATTTATAAGAATTTAATGTCAATTAGAATGATTTTATCCCACATATCCAACAAAATGTGCAGTATGACATCTCGTTTTACACACACACACACACACAAAAAAAGTTATTCGCACTTGAAAATTATCTAATAGGGAGAACTTTCGGGGACGATTTCATTCCGGGAAACTTCTATAAAACTGAACACTCCTCCAAATATTTGTATCATCTTGTCATAGTTTTATGCTTTTTATTATTCACATATGTTAAGGGTTTCAATAATCAAAATACAGATGCTTAGGTAGATAATTATCAATGGAGTTCCGATTAATTTTTTTTATTGTTTTTGTTATTGGTATTACAACTTTTATTAATATAAACATTATATTCCAGCTACATAATTATCATCTTAGAAAATGACTGTTCAAACTGTAAAGAAAGTTTAGTGACTTTTTAAAGGAATTTGTACATTTTGCATAACTTCTGTACATAAAATATAATGACCATGACTTTTGTTCTTACTTGGTTTTTAAGTACATCATTTAAAATGGTAATAAAGAAAGCCATACAGAATAGAATGAGAGGCAGAATGGTCAGTAATGTTCTTCAACCAATATATAATACTTCATTTATATGATATATAATTCTCTGTGTTGTTATTGAGAAAATAAAGAAGAATATTTCTGATGTAGTCTGAACTATATTTGTTTACTATTCTTTTAATAATAGCGCTCGGAAGTCTTGTCCCTAAGGTGCCATCTGGTGACAGTTCGAGGTCTGGGTCCCCTCATGGATCATTCATACCACAGCCAAGAAGTGGTGTAGCTACTCGAGATAGAAACAGTACTGACAGAAATCACTCCAGGTGAGGAAGCGTTTCGTCCATTTAGACGTTCTACATATTTGTTATATGTTTATATTGTATTACCATTCTAGCTTATCATTATGTCATTAACTTTCTGGTCGTCTGAGTTTCAAAATAAAATGGAAATTATAGATCATGTCACATTTAACAACTCAGAAGTTTATTTTCCCTTTTGGACTGTCCATCGGCGGACAACACGCAGATGGGCCATTTTGGAACTTTGTACTAAACACCAAACATATCCTTTTTCACTCTATTGTGGAACTTTGTACTAAACACCAAACACATCCTTTTTCACTCTTAGTGGAACTTTGTACTAAACACCAAATATATCCTTTTTCTACTCTATTGTGGAACTTTGTACTAAACACCAAACACATCCTTTTTCACTCTTAGTGGAACTTTGTACTAAACACCAAACACATCCTTTTTCACTCTATTTTGGAACGTTTTACTAAACACCAAACACATCCTTTTTCACTCTATTGTGGAACGTTGTACTAAATACCAAACACATCCTTTTTCACTCTATTGTGGAACGTTGTACTAAACACCAAACACATCCTTTTTCACTCTATTGTGGAACGTTGTACTAAACACCAAACACATCCTTTTTCACTCTATTGTGGAACGTTGTACTAAACACCAAACACATCCTTTTTCACTCTATTGTGGAATTTGAATTTGTGAGACGTGGGAAGAATAACGAGGTCAGAGACCCTCAAGGTTTAGGTATAGCTGTTCCTAATTTTGAACAACTGCTCCGCAAAAAGTAGCCAGTCAACAGAACCTACAACCACAAGAACTTTGTCCGGCTCTCTGACTCGAATAACGTTATTGAACTGTTTATTTTGTAATGTGTTTACAGTTAAAATCTACAACCTTGGACTCTTTGATTAGCAGCTCGTCACGTGAAAGATTAGACCACACCTGGTCCAAAACGTTCAATAACACATAGTTTTAACATTAAAAACAAACACTTATTACATTGACTTGCATTATAATCACGACTTATTAATAGATTTGTCAGAGAAATCCTGTGAAAGGTATATTTCAAACAGTTTCAACTGTTACACAATTGCTTCGAAACTACTCAAATATTAATGTGTGAGTTGACAATTAATTTCGTTTTTCAATGAAATTTACGAAAATTAATTTAGTTTAAAATGAGTTTTTCAATTTATTGAATTATGCATTAGACATTTTGTGTTAGGAATGGTATCATTATAACATTTAGCGCTATTTCATGTGAAAAACTGCTTATATTTTCAAGCAAACAAATTAGAGGAAGTACACTAACGAACTGAATTTGAATAAATATATTTTGTTCACAACCGTGTAGGCAGTAAAAGAAATTGTTTGTCTGTTTGTGGTTAAGCACAAAGCTACACAATGGGCTATCTGTGCTCTGCCCACCACGGGTATCGAACCCGGATTCTAGCGTTGTAAGTCCGCAGACATACCGCTGTGCCACTGTGGGGTTTGATGTTAGTCCTCCAAAGATATGACATGGTTCGTGAGAACACGTCTTCGTTTTTCGATAGATTCATATTATTATGATCATAATCAAATTTGTAAGGACTACAAAGTAACGGTTTACATGTTTGTTTGTGTCTAAACACAAATAACATTAAAATTATTGCCGCCTTTTTAGAGATAGAGTTGATTCGTAATCACGGTTCCGGATAGTTTCAACTTTCTTGGTTACATGTAGTTCAAAAAATAGATGATAAATAAAATGGTCAAAACATTGTTTTTTTTTTCAAATCATATTTCAGACCTTCATCAGCTTCATCGACATCATCAATACCTCATCTTCCGGTCAAAATCAGTTCCGGGGTTACTTTACGTAATCCACCAGGCGTGGTACATTTTCCTGGAAACAAGAACTCCTCTTACCACAATAATTCCATGTTAGATAAATTAAAATTTTTCAATTCCAAAGAAAAACCTGGAGATAGAGTTAAAGGTAAGTAATTTCATTCTAATAATTATATTAGGCTTCCTTATGGAAAATGATCAGCTTGACTTCCCTTGTACATTCAAAACAAATGACTTTAAAAGTTACGACTCTCATATAAATAATAATGCATTTAAAAATTCATCTTCTTAACACTAGATAGATCATAATCATATGTTCAACCACTTAAACAATACGAATTATCTTCTTCATTATTGTATGAATCAAGAAAACACCATTCTATTTATATAAATTTCTTTCAACTCTCTTAAGCAGTGCGCCCCCCCCCCCCTGGCAACTCTGTTTCGATACCCGTGGTGGGCAGAACAGAGATAGCCCGTTATGTAGCTTTGAGCTTAACAACAAACAATCAAACTCATAAGCAGGAGGCTTTTGCTACTAAATTGTAAAATTATTTAAGTACAGTTTGTATTTTGATGTGCAATAACACTAAAGTAAGCAGAATTAACTATGAGTTTATAAGGAATATTACTTTAGTTTTTTTTTTCTGTACTTTGGAATAGGAAATATTAAGTGGTGATAAAAAAAAAAGTCGACAGAGATAGTTGTATTGAGTTTGTTTTGAATTTCGCGCAAAGATACTCAAAGGCTAGCCGACCCTAATTTTTCAGTAACAGATTAGAGGGAAGACAGCTAGTCAACCCCACCCACTGCCAACTCTTGGGCTACTCTTTTACCAACGAATAGTGGGATTGACCTTCACATTATAACGCCTCCACGCCTGAAAGGATGAGCATGTCCGGTGACAGGAATTCGAACCCGCGACCCGCAGATTGCGAGTCGAGCGCCTTAACCACCAGGTCATGCCAGGCCGTAATAATTGGAAAAACATAAAAGTGAATAAAATGCTAATCAATTATTATTTTACTGATGAGAAAATATCTACTTAAAAGTACAAAAATAGTTCAAGCCTGTTGTCTGGATAAATTTGAAAAGTAGCAAGAACAACGTACTCAGGAGCAATTTATATATTTGAGACGAATTAAACATATGTTTGTTTGTTGTTAAGCACAAAGTTACACAATGGACTATCTGTGCTGTGCCCAACTGTTGTACGCCAAACTTATGTACGCTACATGAGTTGCAAACGGTTAACAATATTTTTGAAGGTTTTGGGTAATTTTGGTATAATTATAAATCGAATAAAATTTTGAACAGTAAATAATGAATGGTTTAAAAATAAAAACATTTTGAGATATTAGAGTAAACTGAACAGTATTTTTTTTCCTTAAACAACATCAGATTTTTATTCTGTATAAACTTTGATAGTTATGAAAATAGTATTCTGTACATGAAATAACGACAGCAAAATAAAACAAACTTTATGATTTAGTGTTTACTTTTGTTCCTAGGTGGCGCATTTTCTAAGCGAACAAGCAGCAGTAGCGGCTTCAGCTCGGCAAGAAGTGAACGCAGTGATTCATCAACAAGCTTATGTAGCGAACCTAATAAGTCTGGCACAACCCCCGAAAGACGGGAGGCGACTAATAGCTCCAACTCTACGGGGGTTAATTGCCCCAAGATTGCCGTGAAGAACTTCGCCAAGAAAACGTTTGGGAGAAGTTCGAATACCACAGGCAAAAGTAACAATGCAAAACCAACAAATTGTAGTAAGTTCTGTGCTTTTAGTCTAGTTGATAGACATTATCATCATGTACTCGCAAATTTCTGGATCAATGCAATGACGTATAGAAAAATCGTATAAGAGACCTGGCTTAAGCACTTCAAAATATACCGTTATGGAACAAAGATGGCTTTCTTTTTCAGTCAACTGTGTTATTTAATCGTACTTCGTGAACGTTTATAGTCGTTTTGGTTTCCATTGGAAACGAAATATGCATGTAATATTGAATATTTTGAATTTCTATACTTAACTCGAACATGCTAAACATCTCTTTTTGCAAAATCGTCAGTGTATCGATCGAGCAGTCGTTTAACAAAGTCTTCAGAATGTTAATTTTTTGTTTGTTTGTTCGAAAATTGTGTAGATATTGCTCTGAAATAAATAAGAATATTTTTATAGCTAAGATTGGTGTACAATGTGAAATAGTTGTTTTTTTTAAACAGTTCTGTTTTCGCTTTTTATTTCGGAACTAATAAAAAAACACTAATATACAAGTATTGATTCACCAAGAGGAAATCAGTTTTACTCTTAGCTTTTACATAAACGACTTGTATAAAACTCTGGTTATTTGCGTGTTTAGCAAACGGCTGCTTTGCAGGTAGACAACGTATAAGAAAAGATTTCTGCTTGAGTTAGATAGGTAGATGTCCCCAGTGGGTCAGCGGTAAATTTACGGACTTACAATTTTAAAATCCGGAGTTTGAGTCCCTGCGACGGTCAGATCGCAGATCACTTATTGTGTAACTTTGTGCTAAGATGTAGGTCGATTCTTTCAATGTTTATCAGACCTTTTCGTCTAACAATTCAATCAAGTTTAATTTAAGATATACAAACCTCAAACACAGATTTTATTACTTACAATAATTATAATACAAAATATAAAATAGTACTAAATTATGTATCTCCTCTTTTCAAAATATACTTTAATGTTGTTTCTCAACAAACAAACGTTTTACGAAGTCCGGAAATATTCACAAATGAAATTAAAACAATCAAGGTGAAACGATTTTTCGTCGTTTCACTTTCTTTTCTACTGGTTGGATCATTTTCTCAAAGTCATTCAGAAGTCAGATGGTTTTGTTATAATATCCATTGTCTAATAACGGTGTAGGAGTTAACTTGTGTATGAACACAAGAAGTCTTGAGGAACATTCAATGTGTTACTAGTCTTTCCTCAATGGGTCAGGCCGCAAAATCATATTTTTTGGTCAGACAAGACTAGCCAAAGGAGTTGGCGGTGAGTGCTGTTGACTAACAATCTTCCCTATAGTTTGTCAGCTCAAAATTAGGCACGGCTGTGTGCAAATAGCCATTGTAATATTGCGTAAACTTCTAAACAATGAAACAAATAAAAAAAACTATAGTCAAAACTAGAGATGGTGCTTTTCATTCCAACAATGAGATGGCAACAGCAATGAATATTAATAGACAAATATATTAACTATATTAATAGATAAATATATTA
>NW_013667889.1:144985-150869 GCF_000517525.1 Limulus polyphemus | reverse complement strand
ATCAAGAATTTTGCAATTTAATTTAGTACTTTTTGTTGTTTTTTCGAATTGGGGTGAGTGAGCTGTTGTGAAAAACTTATAGGGGTGAAAGATATTGGAAAAGGTTGAAAAGCACAGATCTAAACTTTAAGAGCTGTATTCTATAAAGTGTGAAACTGCAGTATTTCTGTTAGTCTAGGCTTTGACAGCTGTATTCCATAAAGTGTGAAACTGTAGCGTTTCTGTTAGTCTAAACTTTGAAAGCTGTATTCCAAAAAGTAAAAAACTGTAAGGTTTCTGTTGGTCTAAACTTTGAGAGCTGTATTCCATAAAGTGTGAAACTGCAGTATTTCTGTTAGTATAGGCCATTACAGCTTCATACTTTATGGAATACAGCTGTCAAAGTTTAGACTAACAGAAACACTACAGTTTCTTACTTTTTGAAATACAACTGTCAAAGTTTAGACTCACAGAAACATTACAGTTTCTTACTTTTTGGAATACAGCTGTCAAAGTTTAGACCAACAGAAACCTTACAGTTTCTTACTTTTTGGAATACAGCTTTCAAAGTTTAGACAAACAGAAACGCTACAGTTTCACACTTTATGGAATACAGCTGTCAAAGTTATATCAACATCTTGGTTTGACACAAGATTCCTCATTGTCTAAGTTATATCAACATCTTGGTTTAAGACAAAGTTCCTCATTGTCTAACTTATATTATCATCTTCGTCACAAAAATTCCCCATTGTCTAACATATATCAATATCTTGGTTTAACACAAAATTCCTCATTGTCTAACCTATATCAGCATTTTGGTTTAATTGGTTTTAAGACAACGTTCCTCTTTGTCTGACCTAAATGAACATCATGATTTAACACAAACCTCTTTGTGAAATTCATCTCAATACCTTGAGGTAAAACAAACCTTTTCTGATCCACATACATGACTTTACTTAATACAAACCTCCTCCTTGTGTAACCCTATCAAGATCTCGACGTAATACCATTATTTTCTGACCCATACATTTAATATATATAAACCTCCTCCTTGTGTAACCCATCTAAAAACCTTGAAGCAATACATCACTTCTTTCCTAACCCATACAGTATTTTATTTAGATACAAACATTCACATTTCTTGATTTTATGTAATATTTTTCCTTGTCAGGTACATTATTCAATCTTTACAAATCTTCTTTTTATCACACTCATTTTCTCAACCAAATGCCCAAATTGTGAATTCATTGATACACGTGAATTTTATCAGCCCTACATCAACATTTTAATTTCACATAAATTTCTTTGCGTTGTATTTGTTTCGGCTTCTAATGTGTCACAATAAGCAGTTAGACACCTAGTAAATAATTGGTTCATCGTATTTTGGAACTTGTTTCCATATTCGTCTTTTGAGTATATATCATAATTTTTTTAGCAATTGATCTCTTTACCTTGAGAACTACTGATTATTTTTCTACTACAGGTAAAGAGACTGAGTCCACTAAACCTGATTCCGTGAAACTCTCATCATCAAGTCCACTGAAGGAAAAATTTGAAAGGAAAGACGTCAATGCTCAGAGAGAAAAAGTTGAACGATCCACGCACAAGGAAAGGTCCGATCGTAAGGAAACTGCTTCACAAAAAGTCAAGTCTGATCTAGATATACAAACTGATAGGTCGCAACACAAAGAATCCGCTAGACATAAAGACAAAAGTTTGTTGTTAAACTGTAGAGGTTATACCAAAGAGAAAGACAAAACAGATATCGACACAGTAAAGTCTTCTCACAGAGTTGAGCCAGGTTCAGAAAAGAACCAATCTGAAAGAACATTGAGAGATAAGTTTGAAGGTTATGAAAGTAGTACGCAAAAAAACTCGTATGGTCAGAAGAATTTATCACAACTTCAGGAATCAAGCTTGCTAAAAGAGAACCAAGATTGTAATGGAAAAAAGTATGGAATCTGTAACTTTGAAGCATCAGTCGCCAGAACAGAAGCCACAATTTCCAGTAACAAGTCAATAGCTACATCTGAATATAAGTGTAAAGAAACTAAAACTTCGGATGCGATTCAACTTGATGAAGGTGAACAAAATCAGATTTGCCAGTCAAAGTTATCTAGTCCTACTCCTAGGTCTGAAAAGGACTTAAAGTTTCTCAGTCCTGAGATTTCTACCAGTACCAGTTGGAATAGAACGTCTAATATCGTTGAGAGTTGTTCAGACTCTAGTGACCTGATGTTGAGCCAAGTAGCCAATAGTAACATTCCTAAGCCTACAGCTGCTGTGAAAGGAACATCCAAATTTCCTATTGAGGATGGTCAAGAGTGTAAAAGTGCCAGTGATTCGTCTTCAAGCTGTCAAATTGAGTGGAAACAGAACACGAAAGATCAAGACACTCTAGATGTAGCAAGTTCATCTAGTACTACTTGTAAACCTTTTTATGATGAAAATGAAGGAGATATATCTGCTAATACTTCTCAACGGATTGAGCAAATGGACACTCGCCAAGAGTCTGATCGATCTTGTACAAAGTTAGATAGTTCAGGGCATGACCATTTTTTAGACGGTTTACAAAATGGCATTTCTGTTGCCAAAGTATCGCCTATAATGAGTTATGATGTTACAGTTTCTAGTAAAATCAAACATGGGAAACAAGGTAAAGCTACTTGTGATAATGGTAACAGGAAAAATAAAAATCATTTCGTATTAGGAAACAATACAGGGAACCAGGAATGTGAAGTCTACTCCTCTCAAAGTTCTGCGTCTCCAGGAGCAGCGCAACTGAAGACATCGACAGACGTACAAGACCCTGAAGACATAAAGAATTTGTCTCATCTGCGCAAGAAAAGAACGCCACTTGCTGTCAGGAAATCCGGGAAGCATGATGCACATATTACAGGCCCCTTCTTCATGAATATGACGATAATAGAAGAATCAGATGATGTCATGGCTAATATAAAGCCCATGCAGCCCATCACGCGTGTCTTGCCTTATGGTTATATTCGTGGCCTAGGTTCTCTGTCTTCCACCCGTAACCTTACGAACAGGTTGCACATGCCTAACTTTCGGTTCCCCTCAGATGCCGGAAGTGTTTCTTCTGGTAAGTTCGGGTTGTCACGTCATATCCAAGCCACAGAAGACTCATCAAAGATTTATGGTGTCCCTGTTAAAAGGGGGCTGGGAAGCAGTCGTGCCTTATTGGACGTGGATTCCATAGATATTGGGACAGGTTACATGAGTGATGGTGAAGTTCTTAGATCGAGTGTCGTGTATAGAGCAGAGGATATCTCCAGTGGCTACATGAGTGAGGGTGGAGGATTTCTATATTCAAGACGAGTAGCCTCGAAGTTGAATGGAAAAGATATGCCTTCTAAGCCAATTAATGTTCTTCAAGATGACAGGTAAGAGAAACTTTCAGTTCAAGTTATTGTACCTTTTAAACGGCAATTGATGTCAGAAACTTGTCATCACTAACCTCATCACAACAATTTAAATTAGAATCGTGGGATCATGCGTTCGTGAGTTCAAAAGGTTTTAATGATTATAATTTAGTTATTTCTTTACTTATTTACATTTTGTACCCAAACTTTTAATTATATATTCTTATCCTGACGTTTATGACACTGATATTTATTCGGGCATCATACAAGTGTGTGTGTGTGTGTGTGTGTCAAGCGAGTCTGGCTATGTATGTTTATTATTTTTTGAGTAGGTAAGTAGTTGTATAACTTAAGACAAAAAATACAAATCCCCTTAACGCAAGCGCTTTTGAAAGGTGGATCGTTCTTCACCAATGGCAAACTGGGAATATATATCTTGTATAGAATGTATATATATTGTTCATTTTACATTTTTACTGTTCTCTAAGAAATACATATGATAAACGCTGATACCTGAAATATAGTTTTGAAATAAACGTCAGTCTATGTATAGAAACTTTAACCTGAAACCTTGGATTTGTCTGATATATTTCATGAAATTTAAACTTAGCGTGCTGTGACGCTACATATATACCAAAATATAAGCCAATCATAAACTAGTTAGCTAATTAAGGAGTATTCCTGTTCTTCTAGTCTATTCAAACGGTCATTGCTGCTACTGACTGATACAGGATTGTGTTTGTACCAGCTACGAATGTAAAAACCACTATATTAAATAATCATACCAGACTAGCCCTACTCTCTATTCTAGTTGTTAATTTAAGATAGAGACTAAATTATAATTTATATAATTACACTGTCACTCTTACTGATTGGTACTGCTACAAAAACTACGTTTGTAAGAAATAATTTACACAACTATCCTGTCAACGTAGAGATTTAGTTTAACTATACTGTAGCTTATGCTGTACTTCTGGCCAAGATTTATAGATCCACTAACATTTAACCTTTGTAAGTCTAAAAGCTTGCTCAGTTACTGCCAGTCCTCGTACAACTGCCTACGTTCCCTCATTGGTTAGCAGTGTCCCCTCATTGGGTAGCAGTGTTCGGCTGATTAACCTTTATAGGTCATTGACACGTTGTTACGGCTCAGAATGCAGAATTGTTAGATACATACTAGTATTTAACTGGTTCGTCTATTAATTAAAAGGATTATTTTCCAGGATGTTTTCAATGACGAAAGGCTATTTATATGTTTTGCTTACTAACTCTTGGTCTCGTACTATCCACGAAAATGAATTGTGTGTAATCCGAAACGTCCTATAAAATGTTTATCTTGCTATCGTCTTTACTCTTCTTATCCAATCGTGTTTATGAACAAGTGAATCAAACCTAACTATTATTTCTGCCACAGTCACGTACTATCGTCTGCTATCGTATCTAGAAGTATTACACGCTAAGTGTAATGTTGTATTATGCCTAAACTGGTGAAGCGTTAATATCTTAATGGATATTAAATGTGGCTTTAGACTAATCATATTACCTGAACTAGATACTTCATAGAACATAGCAGATAAGGTTAGATTAACCCAAATACCATTATTATCAAACTTAGAATGAACATAGTACTGCAGCTATATACTTCATAGAACATAGCAGTTAAGGTTAGACTAATTAAAATACAATTATCACCAAATATAGACTAAATGTAGTACTGCAGCTTCATACCTCGTAAACAAACATCTGTCATGGTTTATAGAGACTAACCCAACTATCATCGTTTCCAAGGTATAACCTATCCTTGCTGTTCCAAAACGGTTAAGATGTAAATTAACAGAAAAATTACAATATCATACTTTAGAAAGCTGCCAAAGTTTAAACTAACGCGTACATGGACTACATCTACTACTGTATAGAACAAAACTGCTAAAATTTATACCAACCTAACACAACTTCACACTTTATAGGACACAGCTTTCAAAGTTTAGACCAACAGAAACTTAGACAATGAGGAATCTTGTGTCAAACCAAGATGTTGATATAGCTTAGACAATGAGGAATCTTGTGTCAAACCAAGATGTTGATATAGGTTCGATAGTTAGATCAAGACACTGAGACAGGTGAAATAGAGGACTAAACTAAAGAAAATACTCTATGCATATTCACAATACGGCTTAGTTACCTTACTGAATATTAAGCTTTACACCATGCTTATTACTTTGAAAATTTTAAACACCCATTACTTGTGGATATTCATCTCTAGTTTTAATTACTTAATAGATATTTAGAAAATTCATACAAAGTATTTAGATATTAGGACTTGATATTACAATCATTTTACGTCTATAAATACAAATAGCCTAACGAGTTTCTAGCTTGAATGAAAAACTCGATATTTTGGAAAAGAAACCGATCCTAGGTTAAAATATACCACCGTTTCTTTCTTCATAATATTTAAACATACACATTCAATTAACCGATATAAAGTATATCAAAAAATCAATATATATATATATATATATATA
>NW_013667889.1:126231-144197 GCF_000517525.1 Limulus polyphemus | reverse complement strand
AACTAGAAGGAATACAACATAAAATAGACAAAAAATAAATGTAGTTATCAAACTACAACTAGAATAAATAATAATAACTAATGACTTTTTGTTCTTGAATTTGTTGTATAATTGATAAGACTCATTCACCCTGATTCTGATTTCGTTAACCCCTAGGTGACCCATTCACCCAGTTGAGAAGCAGTAGTTTTAAACTAACAGAAACGCTACAGTTTCGTACCTTATAAACCACAGCTGCAAGTTAGACTGACAGACACACCACAGTTACATACTTTATGTAATACAGCTGTCAAAGTTTAAACTAAAAAAGACACTACAATTTCATACTTTATATAGCACACCTGCAAATTAGACTAACAGAAACACCACAGTTTATACTTTATGGAATATAGCTGTCAAAATTTAAACTAACAGAAACGCTACAGTTTCATACTTTATGGAACACAACTGTTAAAGCTTAGACTAATAGAAACCATTACAGCTTCATACTGTATGGCTACTAAGGTAAAGACTATTGTATATGATTATAATTGCACTTCATTTGCTTATGAAAAACAATCAAACGTGTTATGGGATGTAGTTGCTGTCGTGAACTTGTTGGGTCAGGATTGAACTTGTTCTCTAGGGCAACCAGGCATCATTTCTCCTTATTTCCGTTCGTCATTCCATCAAAGCGACATCTAGCGCGAGGTTGTGTCGCCATGTATATCATAAAATGGACTCCAGTAAAAAGACTCCTTGGTCTTACATAAAAGACTATTTTGAATTTGTTGGAAGTGAAAGTGCAAGTGGATCCCAGTCCCCAAACGAATATTTACAGTGCCAATAATAAGAACTCAGTTTTTTCATATAAAGAAACACGTTAATTACAAACATTCCCATAAACTCAAGGATTTTGAATCGTGCATCAAGAGAGAGGAACGGAGGTAAACGGGTCAAGCAGTCAGTTGAAGCAGCAGAGACAGAGGCTTATACTTCTAGTAAGAGAAAAACTGAGAACAATGAAGCAGAACAAACAACTCTTGGACTATTCATTACTGCTAGTGCCGGGAGGGTTAACCAATGTCATATAAATGCACTTGTAACTGATTTGGTCATTGAGAAGCGCTTTGAAGCTGCCTTTGTCAATGAGAATCACTTCCTCGCAGCTGTTTTTAATTCACTGGTTTGAATTACTTCGAATGCTAAGAAAGAAACTGTTAAATAAATTATGACTAAAAACCTTCAGAGAAGAGGGAAGGCGGCGATGATGAAAGTTCAACAAATGCTGATTTAAGTGATTTTTCGTCATTTTCGAGCACCGAGGAAGATGACGAAGAAGTCTTTTTCATGTGCTTTAAACAACAAGCAAAATCTGCAAGTAATTCGTCCCAAAGTAACAACGATCAAGTAACAGTTCCTGAACAAAGAAACATCTTCAAAATATATATAGAATCAAGTTTGTTCCTTTCACAAGGCCCCCAGTGGCACAGCGGTATGTCTGCGGACTTACAACGCTAGAATCCGGGTTTCGATACCCGTGGTGGGCAGAGCACAGATAGCCCATTGTGTAGCTTTGTGCTTAATTACAAAACAAACAAACCCTTCACAAGCTTTTAAATCTCTCTTCATTTACTTCAATGCGGTTATTCCCTGGAGTGAAGCTGTAGAGCACATTTTCTCAACAAGTAAAGACATTTTGAAGCACAAAAGAGTTGGATCGACGGATAACAATTTCGAGAAGCTGATGCTACTGAAATTAAATAACTAATTAAAAACAATAATAAAATTGAATAAATAATAAGGAACGTAATATCTTCTAATATTAGAATATTACTTGTTATTGGCTCATTTATTATTATTATTACTGTCATCGTATTATTTTTTTATGTTGTGTTCTTTAAGTACAATAATGCAACGTATCGAAGGCAGTATTGTTCTCAGCTGCTTTCGACTCCTCATCCACAAGTATGAATAGGCTGTTCTGAGAAGTCTGTATCATGCTTTTGTATAAAAAAAGTATTACAATTTACCAATAAATTTGCTTTCTTCATTTTTATATTATCAATTGACAAAAAAAAATTAATGAAAAATGTCTGTTTCAAAAGTAGCGGAATTTTTCTTGATGTAGCGATAACGATAGCAGCGCTCCATTGAGGAGGTAGCGAACACAGCTATGGTAGTCCGTTACGTGGAGAGTTTTGTTCCTCATTTAAGAGGATAATATAAATGGAATATATTATGAGACAAATATATCAATAACTGAATTCCTGAAAATAGCATTCAAGCTCACAATATTTAAAAGAACTATACCAGCAGAAGATAAAATGTTTAGAAGATGTCGGTAAAGTACATTTTTAGATACTTTATCATGGAATTAGCCCACTTCATTAAAGTAAAGTAATGAATCATCTAACCTACTACATCTCGGCATATAAGCTGTTAAAATACATTTTAAAGTTGTTCACCAGAACATATTTGACCTTCTAGCTGTTTTTTCTCTAGACTATTACTTCAAAATTAGGGACGGCAAGCGCAGACTGCCCTCGAGTAACTTTACTCAAAATTCAACAAAATAAAGATATTTTTCTGAGGCATTTGAATACAACCAATTTAGCTGACGCTATTAACTAATTGAAAAGCATTGGAATGAGAACATGATGGCTAATTTTCTTTATCAGTTCAAAACAATCAGATATATACATATTAAGATACATCTTAATTTAACAACTTTATCTATCGAGACCTTTGAGCTTAAGCTATCTAACAAACGTGTCGTTTCTCTGGCAACGTGTTTTTACTGTTACTATGACAACGCAGGAAGCTGGAGCGCTTCAGCATTTCTTCGGATTCATAATAAAAACCTCTAAAGTAAACATCCTCGTTCGTTTGTTTGTTTTTTATGGATTTCGCTCAAAGCTACATGAGGGCTATCAGTGCTAACCGTCCCTAATTTAGAGGGAAGGCAGCTAGCCATCACCACCCACCGCCAACTCTTGGGCTACTTTTTTTTACAAACGAATAGTGGGATTGACCGTTACATTATAACGCGCCCTCGGCTGAAAGGGTGAGCATGTTTGGTGTGACGGGGATTCGAACCCACGACCCACAGATAGCGAGTAGAGCGCCCTAACCACCTGGCCATCCTCGTTCGAACTGTGGTTTCATGACTCCAAGTAAATGTATTATAAATTTTCCACGAAGATATAATTTTTCCTGTATTTGAAGGTTAACGTAAACATCTTTACACAAATAATTAAAAATATAGACCTTTATTTGCCAACTTAATACCTAAATATTTTGATGTATTAACTTTACTAAATTTGGTCATATTCTAATTTTATCTCATTAATCGCATCTTTTGTCCTTATAAATGCTTATTTTTTTTCAAAACACTGACGTGGGAGTCAAGGTTTCTTCCTTTTTCTGATTTTTTGAAAATTAACGTATGTTGCATTTCTTCTTTCGGTGGGACAGCGGTAAATTTACGCTAAAATATGAGGTTCGATTCCCCAATGTTGACACATCGAATAACCCAATGTGACTTTGCTCTAAAACAAAAGAAAAAAAAACAAATACTTCTTAAAAAGAGCTACGGTCTGGTTTGTTTTGTTTCGTTGTTTTTTTGCTAGCTTTTTAAGCTGTTTATTTTTTTAATTGTCTTATTAACGCATTTTTGTATATGTTTGCAAAACTAAAGAGTGGTTGGTTATTATACGAAAAACGAAGACGTGTTCTCACGAACTATGTCATATCTTTGGAGGACTAACATCAAACCCCACAGTGGCACAGCGGTATGTCTGCGGACTTACAACGCTAGAATCCGGGTTCGATACCCGTGCTGGGCAGAGCACAGATAGCCCATTGTGTAGCTTTGTGCTTAATTACAAACAAACTAACTAACGGCAAACGCATTAATTTATAATAAATTAAATACGTTCCTCGTTTACAACATAGAACTGAAATGCGTTAAACATATTTTAACAGAAAAAAAAGGACGGTGTGCCTAAGCGGAAATAGGCCAAGTTAATCCAATTGAGTATTTGAATAATTTTTAAACCTGAAATAATAGTTAATTGCCCATTATAATAGATAATGCGACATTCCTCACGTGTACAAACTCTCATTTCCTAACGTTCTCAATCGACACATTTATTTGTATTTAGATTATTTTTATTTTTGTAATAGTCTTCCTTTGTATGCATTTATTATTTGCTTTACTACTCTCGTGTTCACCGTCACGTTCTGTTCCCGTAACCCCTACTCCATCTTCGGTCGTTTCCTGCCAAACAGGAAGTCCTCCATCTCGCATCACCTCCTGTGCTTTAGAATTCCTGCACTTTCAAAATTTCCTGTTGGTTCTTCACCATCTAAGCTTTAGTCTGTTTTCTCTCAGATTTTACCCTTTCCTCGAGAAGATGTTGCGTGTTGTTGATTCCTACAACTGCTTGCTTCGAATGATATATTTAAGGTATTGATTCGCCGTGTCATCCAATCCGAGCAGTTCTTTCTTCTCACAACTCGCTGATTTTTTTGAAATTATTTTTAATGGCGAATGTTAGAAATTTGTTCATTAATTTTTCATCTTGGAGGATATAGAAAATATATGCAGCAATTTCTAAATGCCAGGTATAGAAAGTCAGCATGATTAATGGTACCTTCCCACGCTAACGTTGAGGACGCTCGTGTTGTAAGTGATAAATACAGTAGCGGGCTTATTATACTCCTTTGTTTTACCAGTTTACCTCCACAAAACAAGATGATATGCACGTTCTAGTACAGAATCTGTTTGTATTCTCACGCCAAGAATGTGTGAAAATACGGTGCCAGACATTGCGTGATGTTACATACCAATAATATGTACGAAATATAAAACCACAGCTAAATGCATGTTTTTAGAACATGTAAAAGATTTTTGCACGTTTTTGTGACGTGCACAGTATAATGTTGAATTGTGTGTTTCGTTACCGCACGACAGACATTTTATGTAGTGTAACAACGAGCTGTATGCCCTTATTAATAGAACTTGTATTGTTGATCTTTCTGAACTTATTAACACATTCATTAAAGATGCACAAAATAATGATGGAATTTATGCTTATCTTAACTCTCTTCCCATCATTATGTATAAACACGTGTTTACTTGGTAACACGTACAATAAAAAATGTGCTAAATGAAACTTTGTCATTTGTGCTCTGATTAACACAAGCCATGTCAGGGTTGTGTTTAGTTATTAATGCGTTGACAAAAGATCTCCAGAATGCAATGTTGATATTTTTGCTAACTAGTGTGTGTCCGTGTTACAACATACGGCAAATATACAGAGAACAAAATGTTTATTTGTGTTTGTGTTAACATTGGAAAAAATAGGCAGAGCACAGTATTTGCCTATATATTCTGGTAAATGTGTATGATGGACTTGTTTAGGATGCAGCGTCAAATATGTATGCTATTGTTTGTTTGTTTGTTGAATTTCGCACAAAGCTACTAGAGGGCTACCTGCGATAGCCATCCCTAATTTAGAAGTGATAGACTAGAAGGAAGGCAGGTAGTCAACACCACCCACTGCAAAGTCTTGGGCTACTCTTTTGCCAACGAAATTATAACATCAAATTATAACGCCCCCGCGACAGAAAGGACGAGTATGTTCGGAGATGGAATTCGAACCCGCGACCCGCATATTGCGAGTTGAGCGCTCTAACCACTAAGTCTAAACTACACAATAGGCTATCTGTGCTCTGGTCACCACGGAGAATCGAACCCCAGATTTTAGCGTTGTAAGTCCGTAAACGTAACGCTGGCCTACCGGAGGATTGCATATTATCATTAAAAATACATTTAAGATGTGCATCACAATGTTGCTTTTTGAATTTGTTAAAACCCGTCATGGTCAAATAAGAACATTGTGTGGCAAAGCTTTATTCAAAATTGAATACAAATCACGTAGAATTGTACAAGGCAACATTACATCTGTGTTGTTATTAACTTACATTATGGGAATATTTAGAATAAAACTCTCTAAACTTGCCTTTTCTCGTAACGTCTCTTATTAAAATGTGTATACTTTGGGGTCGTTTAAAACCTCAACACTGTAAAATAGCTTATCTGTTGGAGCGCTTTGTTACTATTGTATTAATCGAATGATATTGGCTAATAATAACGAACATTCTTAACTCCTTACAAATTGTTTTGCATTGAACCTTACTAAAGAAAGATCACAAGTGATTCTAAATATCGCGATTTAAGCTCTTTGGTGTCGAAAAAATAAAAATGCTGAAATTTCCGTAAAGATATCCACTATCCAGTAAAACTTAGTTTATATTTCACACATTCCATCATCGTGTAATTCACGTTTTTGATAGACGTAGGCAAGTTTTCAAAAACTCAATTTCAAACAGGTAATCACGGAACAAAAATAATCTCCGTATGCATTATGAACATCAGTGAAACACAATAATAGAATACTCAGGTTTATAATTCAAAAATACTACACTACCCATTCAGTTCATAACTCTGGCCGTAACACTAACTAGCCAACTGACATCACTGACCATTACACTAACAGTAATCTTATAATTCTGGCTATTAGATTATCCGGACAACTCACTACTCTGTCCGTCACACCATACTTTCATTTCACAACTCTGTAAATGTAAATTGAAAAGGAAAAATTGTTTTATAGGTATCTAACTATTTTTAAGAAACATTTTATTTACATGGGTAAACAGTGTTGGGAAAACTTTCATGAATATCGGTGCATTTCTGATTTCAGAATAACTGGAAGAAAATAACAAGGAAGATAAAAAGAAATTTCCAATACTTGCGACAGATATGAAAATAAATGACAAGTTTTTGTTAACAATATTATATGTTCTTTCAACTTTTAACCTTGAGTATGTAGAAATTTCGCAAATATGTATGCAGTCGGAATTTAAGGTTGACGTTGAACAATGTTCTTACTGGAGCAAGAACAATAATTTAAGATTCACATTGAACAATGTTTTTACTGGAACAAGAACAATAATTTAAGATTCACATTGAACAATGTTCCTACTGGAACAAGAACAATAATTTAAGGTTCACGTTGAACAATGTTCTTACTGGAGCGAGAACAATAATTTAAGATTCACATTGAACAATGTTCTTACTGGAACAAGAACAATAATTTAAGGTTCACGTTGAACAATGTTCTTGCTAGAGCAAGAACAATAATTTAAGGTTCACGTTGAACAATGTTCTTACTGGAGCGAGAACAATAATTTAAGGTTCACGTTGAACAATGTTCTTACTGGAGCAAGAACAATAATTTAAGGTTCACGTTGAACAATGTTCTTACTGGAGCAAGAACAATAACTTAAGGTTCACGTTGAACAATGTTCTTACTGGAGCAAGAACAATAACTTAAGGTTCACGTTGAACAATGTTCTTACTGGAGCAAGAACAATACCTTTTTAGGAAAAGAACATATAGTTTGCCCTCTCCCAATGTTTCAAAACTTAAATTGTGCTAAGAAGTAAAATTCAGGGTAGATGACGCAGTCAGAAGGTAAACCGTTTATATTTGAATAAATAAAATAATATAGCAGGCTGATACTTTTTTGATATTTTTGTAGCCTACAAAAACATAAGTTTGCATAATTCCCAAATTTTCGGCTCAATAATACATACACCTGCACATTGCTGAATATTTAAAGAGTGAGCCGTTTTGTCCCACTTGACCACTGTTGTTAGACAGCTACCTTCTCCACTGGTTTTGAATGTAAGCTAAAATCTGAATAAATAAACTATGTAATATTTCTTGTCTTCGACCTTAGTATAAAAAGAAGTAAAATAAGAGACACAATATAATATAATACAAATATGCGTGTTCTAAAAAGGACAAATCCAATATCTAGCGTCTTTAATTAGTCTATATTTCCTATGAAGAAATTTGAATTAAGTTATGTATCCTTGAAGCTGAACAAACGAGACCTCGAAATAACTTGCAAAGTTCTGATATTGAAGGACACTCTTCGTAATATAATCAAATCGAGAAAAAATCGTGTTGCACCTCAAAATACAACATAATTGTATAAATTTTGTTAGTTTTGAAGCTAAGCACAAAGCTACACAATGGGCTATCTGTGCTCTG
The DNA here is from genome assembly GCF_000517525.1 of Limulus polyphemus. Lineage (NCBI taxonomy): Eukaryota > Metazoa > Arthropoda > Merostomata > Xiphosura > Limulidae > Limulus > Limulus polyphemus. The sequence continues at coordinate 136,087 of NW_013667889.1, read as the reverse complement.
CCCAGCACGGGTATCGAAACCCGGTTTCTAGCGTTGTAAATCCGCAGACATACCGTTGTGCCACTGGGGGGGGGGGGCTATATACATTTTATGTTAAGTTAGAGTTATTGAAATTTATCTGTTAGGAAACGTATGTCTTATAACTTTTGCACAAACAAAAACTGTTTCACAATATCTTGAATCCTGATGTCAGAAAATTGGCTAAACATTTGCACTTTATTTGCTCTTTGTTACAAAGTTAAACTTTCGTTCTTGTGATGATTCTTCATTATGGTTGTCATAGCAACCTTATCTCAAAAGACCATTATAGGGAACACACGCTTCTTGAATGTTATCAAACTTCAGCATTCACCGAAACTTCCAAAGTAATCTATTCTGTAGAAACTGATTGATGACATTTATTAACTTCGAATATTTTTTCCCCTTTGTTTGATTGTTTAATGATGAGTCTCATTTGATTTGCATTTGCATCATTATGATATAATCTACATGTTTCAATTATTACAATGATTGGTACTTGTAGTTTGAGCCAATGTGTGTCACCAAAGTAAAAATCCAGATGTTTCTGGTTTGACGATAGAAACTGAACTGTAGGTTTTTGTTTGGCGTTTGGAATATTAAGTACGTAATATTTTCAAAGTGGGCTTATAAAACACATAGTATATTACGTCTGCAGTTTGTGTGTGTGTGTGCCGCAGAAAAGAAATGTACAACCAGGGACAATCCAAGGTAAATGCTATTATGCAGATTTACGTCCGCTTAATCTATCATCCTGTCATATTATAAATTATTTCTGTGACTTTTTTCATTGATACATTCAAACCAAGCCAAGTTTTTTTATAACTTTTATAAATAACGTGTTAAGCCGTGCTATGTAATCTTTCATAGCTGTGTGCTTGATGCTTTCTTCTACTTCTAAGTACAGTATTTGCATGCATACATGACTTAATATAGCTAATATATAACCAAATAGTGGTATATACTGGGAGGAATTGTTCCAAGAGATGGTTAAAAGAGCCATCATTATATTTTCACGTGCAACTTTGCACGTTTCGTGTTAACTCATAAACATACTCATCTTACAGAAGACAGTAATACTTTTAGTTGGGTATGTCAAAAGTTTAGGCGAACATCTGAGCCAGATCGGTCAAGCAATTGAAAATTGGAGCTCGTTAAATCAAAGATTAGAGTCGTAAATAACAGTGGTTATTTCAATATTCCATCATTTTTCTCAAAGTAGATTAGAGAAGTAAAAGCCTTCGTTCGTTCTGGTTGCAAAAAATTGCTGTTGTTGATACTTTCAGAACTGGTAATTTGAGTTTTTATGAGAATATAAACCCAACTGTACGATATATATATATGTGTGTGTGTGTGTGTGTTTTAGCAGTAGCAAAGTTATGTCTTCTTATAAGACCATTTGTAAGTTTTACTTTTTAATGAACATTATTAATGTAACATGCCCACTCATTTTATGAATACTTACAACTTTACACAAAGACAATTTTATAGAATGCCAAAGTAAGTAAGAATCTTTATATGCTATAAACTTTTCGACACAACATATCCTATTTATAGTCGGGTTAGCAATTTTTTAAACTTTTTTTTTAGCAAATCATTATCGACCAGTAACTGTTCAGCCGGCTTTTACATCAAATGTTTAAATTCTTCCATTTCACTGCATGGATAAGAATCAAAACTGATTACACTCTAGATAAGCAACCAGTTAAGATGTATGAACCAATGTTTATGACTAGTCCCAGTTTGTATGAAGTTAAGCACAAAGCTACACAATGGGCTATCTGTGCTCTGCCCACCACGAGTATCGAAACCCGCTTTCTAGCGTTGTAAGTCCGCATACATGCCGCTGTGCCATTGGGGGGCGACTTCTCCCACTTTTCCTGTTTCTTCTCTTTACTTATCCTTACTACATGCGGAAACCCAAAGAAGCTGTGTTTTATAATTAGTTGCAGTTTGAGGTATTCGACTGAAAATTTAACTGGCATAGATTTTTGAACTGTGCGAGAGAAGACGTCACTTCCGGTTATATACGACTTAGTTTTCTATTTATCACCAGCCTTATGATAATATTTCCTATTTGCATCTTTTACTGTTATACTTTTAGTATTGACATTTTCATCTCTTGACCATACTATATGTACAAAATTTTTAATAAGTGTATATATTTTAGGTCACATTAAAACAACAGAATTACAAACCTAAAGTTACGAAGGGTTTTCAGGGCGGCCGTGTATATATAAAATATTAATAATTTTATAGTTTTTAAACAAACAAAAAAAAAACATGCAAATTCCATTGACAGTTACGTCATATGGTTCTTTTTATAAATTCATTATTTTAGTATCGAGGTTTGTAAATATAATGTAAGTTGGGAGGCGAGTGTGAAGACCAGTAAAAGGGGGTCGTGATAAATAAATGTTTGAAATGCCTTTTTCTAATGTCTTAACAGTTTCAACTGGTGCTTCTTAATTTTGGTGGGGTAAAAAGATTTTATTTTGAGTACTTATTTCGCACCTTTTTGTAAGACTACATTTGTACGACTAAACAATAACTAACACGTAATTTATATTTGATTTACCCCCTCAATGGCACAGCGGCCAGTCTGCGGACTTAAACGCTAGAATCTGGATTTCGATACCCGTGGTGTGCACAGCACAGATAGCCCAAATTGTAGCTTTGGGTTTAACTAGAAATAAACCTTTGATTTACCATAGTATCTGTGTTTGAATAACATTTCTGGCTGACTTTAAGGGTTATGTTTAAGAATCTTTCATATATGCTCTAATCATATATATTGTTTTCATTTTGTAGTTAAGGTCAACATAATGTGCACAATCACAGGAGTTACGCACTCTGTAACGCTGGCAGTTTAGTGCGCTGCATCTCTAGTTGCTTCGCACAAAATTTATGAAGAATGTTGTAAAATATATTTTCGATTTTCGAGAATTTTTCAATTGTATAACTGTGTTGATGAAAATGACCAAATCTTTTATTCTGTTAACATTTTGATACAGTATTTTACAGCTTCTTAAACATTTTGTTGAAACCCAATATATAATCTTCAGTATGTGTATATTATCAAGTTTTTCTGTTTTCATCATATATACTTAAAATACCAAAAAAACGTTTACATTGAATTTAACAAAGTTCAGCACTAACGATAAAGACGGTAGTGACTGGTAGCAACCTCCCCCCCCCAACTACCCACAAAAAAGTAAGTTTACTTCATCTGCCTACACTGGTGATTAACAAGTTAAACAGTTTTACAGTAGAACTTATGTTACAGTAACGCATAAAATGTCTGATGATTTTGGTAGTTGTTTTAATCAGTTATAATGCATGACAAATCACCTTAGTTTTTCCTATACCGATTTCTGACAGATTTTATGAATCCGAGATAAAGGGGCATGGCATGGCCAGGTGGTTAGGGCACTCGACTCGCAATCTGTGGGTCGCGGGTTCGAATCACACCAAACATGCTCGCCCTTTCAGTTGTGGGGGCGTTATAATGTGACGGTCAATCCCACTATTCGTTGGTAAAAGAGTAGCCCAAGAGTTGGCGGTGATGACTAGCTGCCTTCCCTCTAGTCTTACACTGCTAAATTAGGGACGGCTAGCGCAGATAGCCCTCGTGTAGCTTTGCGCGAAATCCATAACAAACAAACAAACCGAGATAAAAGACGTGACCTAGAACCGAAGGATAGTTATGCCTTTCATGCTGTTTAAAAATAAATAAATTATATTAACTAACCAGCTAAAAATGACCAAGTGTTCTGTAAATATTATAAGATGTAAAATATAATTTACGAATATTTTAATGAACAAGATGTAAAAGCTAGATAGTAGCCAGTCAGAAAAAACTCGCTGTTGTTCTTACTTGCTCAGGTTCGATGTAAGAATAATTACATATGTAAACAAAAAAAACATAGCATGCTTATTATAAATAACATTATTTTTCTGAAACGTTAACTTTGTATAAAAGTTTAGTACAGGTAAAAGAATTATTTGTTTGTTATTAAGCACAAAGCTATACAATGAGCTATCTGTGCTTTGCCTACCACTGGTATCAAAACCCAATTTTTAGCATTATAAGTCCATAGACTTAACGCCGAGCCACCGTGGGGCGTGAAATTTTTTTGTTGTTTTTGTTTGTTATTAAGCACAAAGGGCTATCTGTGCTCTGTCCACCATAGGTATCGAAGCCCGGTTTCTAGCAGTAAAAGTCAGCAGACATACCACTGTAGAATTGTAGTAGAGCTTTGTATAATTTTGCAATTAACATATCGCCAGTTAGGATTTACCAAAAAAAAATTTAAATGTAGTACTTTTCATGGCAATTTATAGAATAAGCTAATAACCTGTTTGTTGATTACAGGTTCTAACAAACAAACTAAAATATTATTCTGTGATTGTCAAGAATTCTTATACTACATAATTAATTATTTCAGAAAAATTTGGTTGAGGAAGTATATACATATTTAAGAATTTATTATTTATGAAATAAGCCTGCAGATAGAGAACTCGTGATGGTAGACCGGTACAATTGTAGTTACCACAGTTGTTAACTTAATCGGTTTAACATATTAGTTTACCGTCACGGTAAGCTCCGTTTGATCATCTTTTCAATAAATTACAAATTCTTGGACTAAACCATATATGTGTGTGTCTGCTTTTTATTTTCTTCTTTTTTTCAAAAGGTCTATCACTACGCTAGCCACGTGTTACCTAATTTTTTAAGATCAGTAGTATTTTACAAAGCACATCTTTGGGTATTTTATTCATTTTTTCAAAAGGTTTATCACTACGCTAGCCACGTGTTACCTAATTTTTTAAGATCAGTAGTATTTTACAAAGCACATCTTTGGGTATTTTATTCATTTTTGTGATAATTAATCTATATTGGGTCATTTTGTTCTTTTATAAGTTTTGTTTTAGCACAGTCTTAGCACGCTGTTTTTAATTTAATTTGTAAGTATTTTTAGCATAACGTACGTACCATTAAATGTAAGAAGTACAAAAATGATATACAGTGGATCAAATTGCATGCTATTTTCATTAAAATGTTTCTTATTTTCGTTTTCCCCTTCTAATTTTATCATTTTATATCTTCCATCCTTGGTATATAGGAATATTAAGTCATGCCAACAACGCCTGTTACACAAAATTGGGTAAGTTTTCTCAAATCTACATTATATTTTTCTTACACGTAACACTACTAATCCATAATGTTGTACGTCTAAATTAGTTACAGTGGTAACGTGTTCCACCTGCATATCGCCTCTCTAAAAATGTTACAATGTCTCCTTTCATTTTGACTTTTTTCACACAAAAAATATTTTTTAACTGTCTCCAATCATACTGATTGTTTTTTCTCCAAGTTAAAAAGAGCAGACCTGGCTGTCACTGTATAAAAAATGTCTCCATGTTGATTTTTTTCGTCTCTACATAACCTGTATCTATCAATCTCAATCTGCTTGGTTATTATTCTTACAGACATCTCACCACTCATCCCGTCTTCAATTTCATCACTTTGGTATTGACTGAACATTATTACAACATATAGTTGCAGTTTGCATCTTCCTGCTGATCTAATCTTCCTAGGTAGTACAGAGTGTATTCTATGATCGGAAGTCACGAATCGACTCTGGCATTCTGAGCAACTCCTACCTTGCATCCAATATTAGTACACTTGCTAATTATTGAAACATTGCCATTAATCATTTCTGATGAGTTATTATTTTTTGTGTTATTCAGCTTATGATAAGTCTTTGTTTTTGCACCCTCTGGATGAATGAACGTGATCTAGAACCGGGGTGGTGGTTATGTAGTAAAGGGTGAATACAAGGGAATGCTTCTATAACCTGCATCATACATACACTGTTAATTAAAAACTCTTTGATGTTTTTGATATGCTATCTCTAGTATTCAGCCGTTGTCTTGATGTCTACTGTATGTAAAAATCGTAATATATTTCTTCCTATTAACCTGCCATGTTGTCGACCTGATGTCATCTTATCATGTTGAACTGATATAACAAGCCATCTCTTTACTGACTTGCTAACACTAGTTATCACCCTATTGTCTTTTGTCATCAGTGATTATCTTGGTGACCTTATCTTCACCCATCACCATGTTGGCCTGCTATCTTTAACATAGATTTGTCCTTTCTGTCGGCCATCACCGTGTGGTCTGCTTTCACAATATTTCACCATGCTGATTTTCAGAGGAGCCACTGCTTGTTCACTAGTAATAACTGCTTTCAGATGTTGTGACATGCTATTACCCTACTAACCTTCCTACCAATCAACATCTTGTTCACTACTGTGACATGCTATTACCCTACTAACCTTCCTACCAATCAACATCTTGTTCACTACTGTGACATACTATTACCCTACTAACCTTCCTACCAATCAACATCTTGTTCACTGCTGTGACATGCTATTACTCTACTAACCTTCTTACCCATCAACACCTGGTTCACTGCTGTGATAAACTATTACCCTACTAACCTTCTCACCATGTTGACCTGTTATCACAAACCATCTTCGAGTACCCTGATGCCAATATCACTCTGTTGACCTGTTGTTACGGTCAATGAGCTTGTTGACTTTCTCATGAATCGTTACTGTACTGACCAACTGTGACTCTGCTGTCCTGTTTTAACTAGCTTTCATCTTGCTAGCATTTTTCACTAACCTTCACTTAGCCTCCTATAGTCTCTTTATATAAGTATGTTAAAGATTTATTTTATTTTCCACCTTTGGATTTAAAAGTTTTTTTATTAAATGGTAACGTTTTATGTCTTTTTGTTCGCATTTCTATTTCAATAAACTTTTCTGGCGAAACTTATTTTTTAAAAATATAGTTATTATTTTAGATATTCTGATTTATTTCGACAGTTAAGTATGAAACTCGATTCCTTGCAGAAAGTTATAGGCTAAGAGTAAGCTTCTTGGAAGCGTACGTAATGAAGTCTTATATATCTCTGTTTAATGTTAGTATTTGTCGTAATTTTTCAAAACTTAAAAACGTATTTTCTAAAATAAGCCATCTCAATCAAATAATCTCTTAATAGCATAAGATCTGAAATTAAAAAAATAATCAAAATGGTTTTTAATGTTGTTCAAAACTAAAAAAAATTCTAAAGCTGAAAAGGCAAACGTTTGATTAAATTCAATAAATTTCCCTTATATCCACGTGAACTGAAAATCGATGTAACAATGTGTACGTCCTGCCTGATTAAGAAAACGAAGTTAAAAGCAATATTAGAAAATAAGTCTACATTTATAATGCACAAAAAAATTATAAAACAAACAAACCTGAAAGTACTGGTAAAAAAACAACAACTTTGACTGAAACAATTAAACAGTGGAGAAGATGTTGGTTATAGATTGCTAAGAAAGTAGCACTCGTTAGTTATGAAAGAAACAGTAAAGGAGTTTCATTGTTCTTCGGTAACGTTGTTTTCATGGAGTATAACTCCTCATTTGGTCATGACACTATTGCTGATCCCAAACTTTAGTGTTTAGAAAACCTCACTACACTGATGTTTAATTCATGAAACATGGGAAGCCGTTTCCAACGTTTGTCTGAACGGTTTATCACCAATTGTGTGGTTTAAGTCTTGATGAGAAGCGTTGTCAGACAGATAAAGATGAATACGTCGCTTGTCTTCCTGCGGAGTAGATGACGTTTTTCTGGTATGTTAGAATAACTCTGACACAACAGTTCTCTTTGTGACGTACTGCTGGCGACTTCAATATCATTAGACGTAGTGCAATCGGTTGTTGGCTTGGGATATTGTCATGTTTTCTGAACAGTACCATATATCAATCCAGAGTTTAATCAGTAAAATGTCTTCTGAGATTAGTTGTTTTGAGTTTTGTAACTTTCTAGAAACACTCTTTGGTTTTGTTTTCACACGTTACTCATATAGCTCTTAACCATTGTTTCTACACCCAAATCGTTCTGTAGACGGTTAGCATATGGGAAGTATATTGTTTCAAAGATAAACAAAACGCGTTTGAAAGAACTTTTTATCAGATCCATAAGGTAATAAACAAGAATGTACATAGTATAAAATTGTATATTTCTGCGGTAAAAATAGTGGATGTATAAATATATATGGAACTTAAGAGATTAAAAGCGCATTTTTAACTATAAGGCAAAAAAATAGGTAAAGCCATTTCTTTCTCAAAATCAAATGCTCATAATGGAAATATAATCAGCTATCATTTATCAACAGTTAACCTTATCAATAAACTTAAATGTTTTAAAAACCATGACTGAGGTGAAATACGTTGATCAAAACATTAGGCTTCTCATTAAACGAACACTTTATGTCAACGTTTCTCATATGGTTTCGTGCGCGCTCCCCTGTTTATTTATGAAAGAGTGCGTTAGGTGGCAATATATAATACATGGATACACATTAAATACTATATGAATTGTAGTAATTACTTATTATTTTCACTAATAAAAAATATATTAGAACGCTTAATTTTGCATTATTGCACTACTGATTCTAACCTGATCGCTCTTGCACCCAATATATCTTTTCCACCACCTAGGGGTGCCCCACACGTTGAATAATGCTGCTTTATCTATTACGCGAGCCAAATGATCTAACGACTGTGTTGGAAGGTTTACTACAATGTGCGATTTTGAGTAAAATACAAAGTTGTTCCGCCGAAACACTGTCCAGAATTTCTCCTTACGTACTATGTAGTTCCATTTCTTATGATGAATGGAGTTACCTATACACTCCAAAACTAAAGATGAAGTACACTCAAGTAAATGGTATTATCAGAAAATGTTAACAAAGTAATCTTTAAACTACCAGCTTAACCCTACGGAATGACTTTACACCTGTTCACCGTAAAGAACCTATAGATGTTTCCATAAGAAAATTATGTAACTTATCAGTTTCTTATTTTTCGTATACTTCTAACATTAAAACCAGAACTGAGCTGATTTTCGCTTATCCGTGACTTTTCCTTAAACGATAATTCATTAATGTCCTTTTCGTCTCATACGTACTTTTGTTGCCTTCTAATGCGAACTTTTGGAAAAATAAATCTAAAAAGAAGTTGATTTACATGTGATCATGAAATATAGAAACAGTCTCTCTTGTGCACTGTGAAAATACCAAGTATGGTAGAAACATTCAACTCATATTTTTCAGCACTGTAAAAACTTAAGACTAGAATAAATAAACTCACTCACCTAGGCTTCAGGAATTAAATCTCGCTTAAATGAATTAGAAATTAACGCTTTCAACTAGGCTAGATTGCATAAAACTAACCAACGTACTTACGCTAAAAAAATCAAAAACAAGCCTATTCATTAAGGCTAGGTGACTCCAAAATTGTCCCGTATATCCAGATACAGACTAGGTGAATTAAAACGTAGCATGCTCAACCAGATTAGCTTACGCTTGAAAATTAATCAGTTTATCTGTGCTAGATTAATAAAGAACTAATATGCCTAACCAGACATGATCTCTTAAGAACTAACCGACTTTATCAAAGCCAGTGGTGCAAACATTTCTATGGCGTCCCCCTTTCTAAACATGAGTTTTGTTGCCTTTCCCCACACCCTGTGTAAAAATAAAACAAGTCTTAAAAGGGTAGGTAGTATAAGGCAAATAGTTTCAGTTTACTCACCAATCTAGTGTGAAGGATGGACTTGAGCTTGGGATAAGCTGAGGTCCAATCGTGGCTGAACTGTTGCCACAGCAACTCGGAGATCCCCTCTACCTGCAGACGAGATCGCTTTTTTGTTTTAATTGCTGCCAAGTACAGGTATGTTATTGTTTGTTTGTTTGTTTGTTTTA
>NW_013667889.1:113818-125252 GCF_000517525.1 Limulus polyphemus | reverse complement strand
CTTCTTAACTCCGAGGTGTCCTCCTGTTAAAGTATCATGGGATTGGCGCAGCACAACTTCCCGTAACTTTCTCTGGATAACCGTTTGCCAGTTCGTCACTTTCCCATCTGCAGTTCCCTTCTCCGGAGAAGAATACTATCTTCAAGCTTCAACTGGTCCCATTGTGCCCAATGGTTCTTTGTCACAGGGCTTAGACTAGATACCTTCTCCCACGCAGGGTGCAAAACACTTGCTTTTAGAAAATCAATTATTGGCTTCAAATCTTGGTCTTTCTCCTGCTCTGATTTAATATCTATACCTGGTTCCCCTTCATCATCATCATCTCATTCAGTCACATTGACTTCAGCTTGATGGCACCTGGTTAGTTCAACCTCTCTTTTGCAGTAATGTCTGCAGTCATTTTTGCACGGTCTTCGGCTCAGTCCATTGGCATTACCATGAGATTTTCCCTCTCTGTATCCAATATCATAATTATACTGGTCTATCTTTCCAATCCAACGTGCCAGTTGTCCCTCTGGGTTCTTTAATGATCTTAACCAGCGCAACGCGGCATGGTCTGTCCTGATGGTAAACCTTGCACCATAGAGGTAAGGTAGACGTGAAGGCGAAGTGGAGTCGAGGCAGGTTGAAGTGTAAGAGATGGAGGTAAGAACTGATTGTTAGACGTGAAGGTGAAGTGGAGTCGAGGCAGGTTGAAGTGTAGGAGATGAAGATAAGAACTGATTGTTAGACGTGAAGGTGAAGTGTAGTCGAGGCAGGTTGAAGTGTAAGAGATGAAGGTAAGAACTGATTGTTAGACGTGAAGGCGAAGTGGAGTCGAGGCAGGTTGAAGTGTAAGAGATGAAGGTAAGAACTGATTGGTAAAGGCTAAGTGGAGTCGAGGCAGGTTGAAGTGAAGGGGATGAAGATAAGAACTGATTCACTTTTGACAAAGTACTGAAACAAACGAGCCTTTTCAGGGCCTGGACTGGATCAATAGATCCAAATACCACGGCTGGGATCTGTAGATCCCATGCGTTGAAAACCCACTTTCACTAGTCGGGGCCGAATTTAGCCCTGCTAGTCCCCTACTGAATAGCTAGCTAGTGAAGGTAGAAGAATCTGAAAGACACTAAAAGTTATACATAAAATTCAACAGGTTTAAGTTTAATGGTAGTGTAATCGAATGAGTGATATATAACGGGAGTTGAATGACGTCATGAAGGTCATCTGGTCTTCCATGAAATGTTTAGTATATTTTTTTCATGTATTGGTGTAAGTGTATTCCATTTCCGGTACAATGTGGCCGGCGACGAGAGCGTTATGTAAAAAGGTGTTAGGGATATCAAACATACTGTTGGTGTGAACGTGATTTGTAGCCATGTTGATCAAAGTGTAGTTTAAACTGGACGTCCCTTGAACTTAGACTTCGAGGTTAAACAATTTTCTGAACACTAACTTTATTCATTATACCTGCTGCTATATAATGTCAAGAACTGAATAGTGGCCAATGATAATTTTGCTTCACTTCACCTATCCAGTTTTTCTCATAGTGAATATAAAGCACGTTCATACCAACAGTATGTATAATACTTTCACCATGATATAGGTCCAGCTTATCTCTCTTTGGTTAACTTGTGTCCAGGGTTGCTGACAAGGGTTTGTTTGTTTGTTTTGAATTTCGCGCAAAGCTACACGAGGGCTATCTGCGCTACCGTCCCTAATTTAACAGTGTAAGACTAGAGGGAAGGCAGCTAGTCATCACCACCCACCGCCAACTCTTGGGCTACACTTTTACCAACGAATAGTGGGATTGACCGTCACATTATAACGCCCCCACGGCTGAAAGGGCGAGCATGTTTGGTGGGATGGGGATGCGAACCCGCGACCCGCAGATTGCGAGTCGAGCGTCCTAACCACCTGGCCATGCCGGGCCCAGGTATGTTAATGTAAGCGGCAAAAACTTTGCTTTTCTTAACAAGTCAAGGTGTTCTTTGCGAATTAGCATCTAAAAGTTCCCAAGAGATTTTGACTTGAATTTTGACTGAAAAGTTTTATCACTGGATAGTTGTATGAGCTTTTCCTGAGCAACAAATGGATGCTGCTATTAAATCGATTCCGGATCCAATCGAGTACTCCCGTTGATTCTCGTAATTGTTCTGCAAACTTACACTGAAGTTTTTCGAAGTGAATTGAAACAACGTCACAAATAAAACGAAAATTTAACTCATTTTTTTCAAGTATTCACTAAGGCAAAGAAACATTTCTCAGTTCCCACTCTTAAACTGGTTTCTCCACGGTACAAGTTTTGTTTTTGTTGTTTATTTACAAAATTTAGGCACTTTTGCAATCAGCTGCAAAATATTGTTATTTCGACCTTGCAGTGATAAGGCCGTTGAGTCTAATGAAAATATCAGCCAGGTAGCACAGTACTAGAAACCACTTTTCATCCATAAATTGCGCTGCCAGTGTGGGGTTGTGGACTAATAAAAAATATATGAAAATCGTCTTTCACCTGCACAATGTGACTAAATAGCTTCCGCGAGACAACCAGCGCACCTCTCTTCATAGCAGGAGTTGTCGTACGTGGATCTCATTTCTTCACAAAGAATGGAAAACAGTCTGCTGTTCAAAACTCTTGATGACACAGAGTTCACAATATTTACAGCATCTTGTAGGATTTGTTTACTTTGGGCTGCAATTTCTTTGATGCCAGTGCTTCCTTATGTATGGTGCAAGGTGTACATCTGAGAGCAAGAGTATTTACTCTGGCTCTGAACCTTTTCTTCTTTCCCATAACTTCAGCTGATCCATCAAGGTATACTCCAACACAGTTAATCCAAGAAAGATTGTTTGTGGTAAAAACCTCATCAACAACAGAGAAGATGGCTTTGTCTATAGCTCTTCTTTCCAATGGTTGGTAAAACAGAAACTCTTCACATACTTCCAGAAGCTGATCTACAACATCAAAGTTGTGTGGCGAGTTTTGGAATGTTATGGATGCGTGTTATCAGTTGCATTTTTATGTCAGCAAAGACTACATTTATATGCCTCGCGACAGTGTCACGTGATAAAGATACACTCTCAATGCTTGATCTTACACAATTATGGCAGCAGAAAGAACTAATGCGTCTCCTATATTGTGTGGCTTCATGGTTTTCCCAATCAATTAAGGTGCTTCTAAAGAAGCTTTCAAGGCAAACTAGAACCATCGATATGTTGTTCTTCATTATCATCATCATTTCAGGATTTCTTCTGCTTGTGTACTTCTGAGCTGTCACTCCAAGAAACATAAACTCGTTTTTTGCCGATATGTAACACCCACTTATCCTTGTTTTTGACAAACTAGTAAGTGTACACCAACGTCTAAAACTTGAAATTAACAAGTTAACAAATGTGTAAAAAAACAATATTTTAATTTCATGATATCTCGGCTATCCACTCAACAGTCACGTTGTTTTTTTGCATGAAATGTGGCCGTGATTACGTGCTACATTTCAATATCATTGGTGTATAAATATTATAATATGATAATTGGAACTTCCAATTTACCGTATATAACGCATCTCTACGCCTTGGTTAAGAAAGGGGTATTGTTGCCTGGGTTTTTGAATGCTTCCAATGAAATTAAATTTTTCAATGTTGCACTGAATTAACCAAGTCTCTTCTTTGGCTAGCGGCAAAAATAACAAACACACAAACATAAAACAAGGAATACAGTGGGGATTTAATTAGGTTAGTGTGGGATGAAATATTAATTAAACTGATCGGCGTCACCTGTCAAATAAGGCAAAACAATCAGTGGTTTGAAGGGAGATTACGTTGTAACCTACAGATTTCAAATTATTATTATTAAACAGATAGATGTGTAGTCTTTTGGAACAACCAACAACCACTACCCGGAAAAAACAAACAAACATTGTATTATATTTCCTATGCCTGGAGTGAGAAGACTTTTGTCCGTTTGTACGAAACTGTTCGAATGTAAAACGGATTGTCTATATGAGAGTTTAATTTCACGCTGAAAAGTAAAAAGAAAGTGAGTGAAATGCACAACGTTTCGCCTGTGTAACTTCTCTTTCTACTTACTTTTCAACATGAATTAACCTCTACTTGTTCCTTTTGCAGCTCCTCTTTAACCTGTTTGTGTATATATACTGCACATGTCATTTTCTCATGTTAATTGTTGTTACTATATTTTATAATGGTAGTAATATTTGTACAGTAGGTTTTAAAACTTCTTTATTTTTAAATTTATGCTTGCAGATATAATTTATATGCTCCTACAGTCATAGTTGCGAGCCTCCTCCCCCTTACCGACTCTCCGCTCCCCACAGTTTGTCACCATGATTTCAGACTAAAGTAATTAAAAACAAGTAAATTTATCCAGGCTAGATGAATTACAACTAATATATTCAAGTTAGATGTATTAAAAGCTAGACCAGTTACCGTGGCTACCTAATTTAAAAGTAAACATATTCATCGAAACAAAATGAGTTAAAAAATTAATTCACTTTTATAGATTAGACAAAGCAAAAACCAACCTATTGTTTAAAAGCAAACTCACTTAGCTTAATTAATGAAAAACCATACAGTTTATTTGCATTAGATGAATCAAAAACTTAAACACTTAACCGCATTAAAAAAATCAAAACTTAATTTACTATTTCAAGAAAAATCTTAGCTAAAAGTAAACCCCAAATCAAAACTAAAATGAAATAAACCCTAACCACCTATTCAGGCTAAATTTTAATCTACATGGTAACTAAATATGAAGTTAAAATTATCTAAACACGAAGTCCATTCTTTGCTATTATCAATACATATCATTCTTATCTATGTACTTGTGTGTTTGTCCACCTACCGATAGGATTATTCAGGCTTAACCATTCAACAGATGGTACAAAATCACATGAACTGTAAACATGGCAAAAGATCACTTGATCATCACTCGTAATCATCAAACACATAAATGAAAACGAAAAAAAAGCATGGTCGTTACTCCAATCAGTACATAGACATAATTACGTACTAATAACTCCAATGAATAGGTGGACAAACAATCGTATGAATGAATATGAGAAGAAATTATATACTCATCGTTCCAATGAATAGGTGTACAAACAACTGTGTGAATAAATAAATGAGAAGAAAATGTGTACTCATCACTCCAATGAATAGATGAATAAAGAAGAATTTGCATATACGTGAGACAATATGCTCAATTTTTAATGAGTAGGTGGACACACAAGTATATGAATAAAGTGGACACAGAACTTTGTGAATAAAAGCGAGAATAGAAAACTTCTTGTTTAATCTAACTGTACTAAAGTACACTATTTCACCAACATAGGAAACTTCGCTGGAGAAGTGTAAAGTCTTGATTTACGATTTCTTTTCAATCACCAGAGAGATGCCCAAGTTTTGTTGTTCTTGTTTTTTGTTTTTGTTTTCAAAAGTGTAGAGAAAGTAATGACACATATATATTACCAGTATATCGAACTAAATACCGAGATGTCGTACAAATCAGCGTATTGTATGGAGTCATTCGCCCACGAGCACTCACAAGTAGAATAACCCCAGTACGTAAGTCGGACATAACTGCAGTTAATCAAGTGCTGAATGTTTGCAAATAACGGGATGGAGAAAAGCGTTGTGCAACGTGTTTGTTCATCTTGTCTCTTCTATTTCTACATAGAGTATCTGTCAAATAACGGGATGGAGAAAAGCGTTGTGCAACGTGTTTGTTCATCTTGTCTCTTCTATTTCTACATAGAGTATCTGTCAAATAACGTGATGGAGAAAAGCGTTGTGCAACGTGTTTGTTCATCTTGTCTCTTCTATTTCTACATAGAGTATCTGTCAAATAACGGGATGGAGAAAAGCGTTGTGCAACTTGTTTGTTCATCTTGTCTCTTCTATTTTTACATAGAGTATCTGTCAAACAACGGGATGGAGAAAAGCGTTGTGCAACTTGTTTGTTCATCTTGTCTCTTCTATTTGCGCGTGGAATATATGTCACATTCATCCGGAACGTTAGAATTAAAGCGTTTGTTTTGAACTTTATTGACTTAACAAACATTACAGATAGGCACCTGTAGATGAACGTAATAAGCCGAAGCTGAAATATTACGTTAACCTCAGGCCGTATTAGCATTTTGATTTGGTGGCAGCTCGATGGAAGCGAAGTTCAACAAACTTTGATTGGATAATTTTTAACAATAGCTTCATCAGAAAATAAATAGAAAATTATAAGTTTGTTAATAATTATAATTAAGAAATAAGTTTAAAGTCGCTTGAACTTTTCTAGATATGCCAGGTAAGGTTTACGGAAGCTTCTAAATTTATGGCTCGTTTTGTTTTTAAGCTATACATCTTATTATTTTAAAATGTATCTGTTCCATATCTGTGTATCTTATTACCTGTAAGTCGTTAGGTATTCTTTTAGTTTTACAATCTATCGTACTAACAAATTGTTTGTGTGATATCACCATGTATGGTGACTAATATTAAAGGAACTACATGTTAAAGTTTGCTTTAGGACGCCTTTCGTTGTCAGTCATTAATTTTATTTACAAATTTCTAAAGTGGCTAGTAGAAGATCATCAGTTAGTTCCCACCTGTTCTCACCCAGAGTGTCACCCCTGTAATGCACGTGGCACAATCCAACAATGCAATCGATAGTAGTTACTAAATCTCACGTGTGGAAGAAACTAGCTGCGCGCGCTCACTGCGACGATATTGGTACTGGTCGTTTGTCCTGCAGGGGATGTTTATTATGATGGCTGGCACGTTCAGTGTGATTAGATAAAAGTTAAGGAGATGTAACTTAATTATATAAATAATATAAAGCTTTTAGGTTATACTGGATCACGATGAGTCGTGGAAAATACTGTGACTACTACGCCTGGTATAACAGGTAAGATAGGCAAGTCTTTGGTTGTCTGACAGCTACATCTTTTAATAATAGATTGTACTGTATGTCGTTCGCAGGGTCACACTCATACTAAAGTGTAAACACTAAAAAAGGATCGGAAAGGAAATATATTTGTATAATCGGTAGGCTTTGAGACAAAGTGTTGCAAATTTTGAATGAATTTTAAATGTAGGAAATATAATATCTTGGTATGTTAATATACATATAAGTATTTGATTTATTCTGGCATCGGAAAGGAAATATCCCTTTTGTTAAAAAATTATTAATATTGTTACTAATGGCGCGTCATTGGCTCCTTTTAAAAATATACACAATTGAGTGTATTCAGACCTCAAGTTCTTTTATAATAAATGAATATTTACTTTCCGGTGACAATGACATATAATATTAATATATTGTGGGAACATATAGCAACATTATTATATGCATATTTTAATTGAATAAGATATTACTGTTTGCATATATGACCTTTCTATTCAGACATTATTAATCAACTTGCAAGTTATTTTTATAGCTGTATGGAAAATATTTCCTTTTATATATCACTCAATGTCATTTCTTTCTTTGCCATGAAGACATATGTTGACACACTATTTAACCTTTATTTTAGTCTTGAAAAGTGTATTATCAACAACACGTGAGTTTTGATTATTTACCACTACCATGAAGAACTTCAAACTTCCTAAAATGTATCAGTTTCAAGTTTCGGATAAGTATTTACATATTAAAACGTGTATTCTTTGTCATGCATCTAAAAATTAACCTAGCACAGAAAGAATTTATCTATAAACGTATCATTGAAAGAGATAAATTAATTAGGAATGCAGCTACATGACATACTGCCACATGGGTATTTTGTACTCGAAGTGAATTGTGGCTAAGGAGGCTTTAAAGTGGCCGTTGTTATCATAACAGTCGAGAAGGGTTGGAGGAGTTGAGCACCCCCACCATAAGCCTTCAACAAGTGTAGGTCATATATGCAATTTTAGATGGAAATGTCATATATATTAAAACAGTTTAAATTAGTTTTGAGTTATTGTTTTTCTATAGTCAAGCCGGTCCACACGTCCACAGTTTTTATTAATGCACTTGGCAAATGACCTAGTTCACACTTTACACCATTAATAAATAAGTGAAACCCTTTCACTCTTTCAACGGTGCAGACTTTGTTTTGTCACCCTTTCATGTGTTTTTGTAGCTGCCATATTCTCATGTGTTAATCTTTTCTCTTTTCCTGTTTTCACTTATCCCATTCTGATATTTTTATACATGCAGTAGATGTGATACTAATAGCGGATGAAGGAAGTTGATGTGTAAAAGCTTTACGTATAAAACAAAATCTCATATTAGAGGCCCTGACTTTTGAGTCCAAACTGAATATATGATTTACAGGTTGTTGATCTTCAGCTCCTAGCATACATTCCAATAATAACGATCAATAAAAGTGCAAGTTCGCCTCCTAGGATATACCACATACGATTCTTTTGTTTTTAGAACTTTACAGGCCAAACTGTTTTTGCTTTAGGTAAATCAACCACAGTTTATGTATATTTGTGTTAAAATAACAGCTATAAATTGGTTCTAAGTTACTAAAATACAGACAGAAATGCGTTATCCTGTAAAATATATCACTTATTTTACTACCTCGAGCGCAGTAGGCACATGATCATGGTACCTGTATATCTTAGAAAAAGATAGGTAGTTTACAGCACTCACTTTACTACCTGAAGCACAGTACGTATATGATCATGGTACCCATGTATCTTAGAAAGAGATAGGTAGTTTAAAGCACTTGTTTTATTACCTCAAGCACAGTAGGTATATGATCATGGTACCCATGTATCTTAGAAAGAGATAGGTAGTTTAAAGTACTTGTTTTATTACCTCAAGCACAGTAGGTATATGATCATGGTACCTGTATATCTTAGAAAAATATAGGTAGTTTAAAGCACTTGTTTTACTACCTCAAGCACAGTACGTATATGATCATGGTACCCATGTATCTTAGAAAGAGATAGGTAGTTTACAGTATATCTAGCCAGTTATAGAATATATTTTCTCCTTCAATGAATATTTATAATTCTTCCAAGTAGAATGTGTTGGAATTCAACGAAATATATAGAATTGTGGTATTTCACTCACTTCGCATTCTTAACTAACCACACAAAATCGAATATTTAGCCACTACGATATGTTATTTCTAAGAGTTCTTTTAAAACTAAAAACCGTCTCTGACAATGTTGATACTGTGAGTGCTCACTCCACTTTCAAAGGTTTTAATTAGTCATCCTTGTTTATGTACTTGTAAACGGTAGAATAATTATATAACACCCATTCTAAACGACAGAAACAGTACTCTGAAAATGGGCCTTTAAAAAATTATTTTGGTGCTACAGCATTACATAAAAATTATGATTTAAAAATATTTTCAGTAGAAAAAGATTTTTTGTTAAATTATAGCAACACATGCACACAGAAAATAATATGCATCCATAAGAGTCACTCTTAGCAGACCTTACACCTATACATATATAATTTATTTTTTGAGTATTTCTTTTTCTCTTTTCTTTCTTTATATTCATACAAAGACATACATTTCCTGAATTATGTAATTCTTCTGTCGAAATATGAGAAAATATACAGAGTTATGCTATTTCAAGCCACGGCCTAAAACTAAGAACTATCGAACTCAAGTTGGAAAAGTTATTTACAAAATATATATAAATATGCACGGTTGCGTAATATATTCATTATCTGACAGTAACTGAAATGTACATTTTTTGTAGGCTGTTTTTGTTTTATTTTTAATTTAGGCGATGTTATTTTTAGTCATATGATCAGCGCTTAGTAATAATAGTACAATAGTAATAACTGTACAATAGTATTTTTCGAAGTTTGGGAAATGGCTTGAATGATAGAGAACGCAAGACTAAAAGAGATTGTTGATTGATTAGTAAGTCTACTACAAGTGTTTGATTTATTATTGAGTTAGCAAATTCGTTAGTTGGTTTGTCAGTTTAGTTTCGTGAATATTGAATTTGTCTTACAACAAAGAAATAAGAAACAATAAACACGAGCAGTACCGAATATACGATAAAAATAACATGTAAGTGACTGTTTAGTGTTACTTGTGAACTTAACGTTATCATTAAGTGGACTGGCCTTTGCATTCATTTTTACCGACAAATCCGAAAAGAACTCTTTCAAAAATAAACTTGTAATAAAATTGGTTACAACAGTGCTGTCGGGATAAGGATTATTTTGATAAAAATGACATAAAATCAAGACTGGACTTCAAGATAATGTGACGTACTCGAAGCGAGATCGAAAATTTCTGGAAATCAAACAATGGAGAGATGATCATGAAAAAGAGAGAGAAAATTCGTAGAAAATCAGGAAGAAAGTTACAGGAAATTAAAAGAAGATCAGGACGAAAGATGTAGAAATTTAAAAGATTAAGAAAAAAAGAGGCGGGATTTTAAGAGAGGAATTATAAGAACGAAGTATGGGATTTACAGAAGAATTACGAAAGAAAATAAATTTGATCGAAAGAGACGCGGAAACTGTACAGAACGATCATGACAACAAGTTCAAAGAAGTGCATACAAATAATAATAACAAGACCGAAAAAAACATGGAAAAAGTACAGAAGGATATTAAAGTCAGGATAAAATGTCTATAAACTGAACTCGCAAATGGATGAATCGAATGAACCACACACACACCTTTGTGCATTTACTAAAGAATTCAAACCTCAAATAGAATTAGCTGTACAGTACAGAATAGGAGAATCCATCTGACTCGCACCTGTTATCACTATTTTTTTGTATCTCCTGGGGTACCCTAGCTATACCACCATTACTTACTCAAGTTGCGTTATTTAGCAGACCAGTTCAACAACCTCATCGAACCGAGAAACCAACAGATTATGATGTAAAGTTACCTTGGGAGGTACATCAAACATAATTTAAATAGTATTCGTAATTTCCAAGGTGAGTGGATGGAGTAGTGAACAATAAGCTATAAATCTTGCTGCCCGATTAACAGGACCAGCTTTAACAACATTAAACAACTTTCTAACAAAAAAGTCACAAACCTACAAAGCATTAGTGGACTGTCACATCAAAGAAAGTTTTCTAAAACAATACTCAGGATCACAGGAAGGAGGAAGAAAGATGGTTTAGCCTGACTTGGTGAAGATGTGACAACACGTGTCCATTTGTTTCATTCAGGTGCTTCACGTGATATGGTGGATTCGTTGACACGCAATCGATTCATAGATGTCATAGTGGATGAGGATATGTGAATATGACAACACGTGTCCATTTGTTTTATTCAGGTGCTTCACGTGATATGGTGGATTCGTTGACACGCAATCGATTCATAGATGTCATAGTGGATGAGGATATGTGAATATGACAACAACGTGTCCATTTGTTTAATTCAGGTGTCCTTACTACGTTGATATACGGTGGATTCGTTGACTACGCAAATAACCAATTTACATAGATGTCATAA
>NW_013667889.1:110082-113797 GCF_000517525.1 Limulus polyphemus | reverse complement strand
AATCGATTCATAGATGTCATAGTGGATGTAGGATATGTGAATATGTACTAACACGTGTCCATTGTTTATTCAGGTGCTTCACGTGATATGGTGGATCGTTGACACGCAATCAATTCATAGATGTCATAGTGGATGAGGATATGTGAATGTGACAACACGTGTCCATTTGTTTTATTCAGGTGCTTCACGTGATATGGTGGATTCGTTGACACGCAATCAATTCATAGATGTCATAGTGGATGAGGATATGTGAATGTGACAAAGTAAATGTACTTCTTTGAAGGATGCTTTCCAATTGTTGATGAAACCTGACTATATTAAAGTTGCAGAAAAACAATTAAGAGCATCATCTAAAAATTATGGGATCATCAGTTCAAATAGTGTGGAAACATTAATTCTGTAATAGAGGTTCAGGGTTAATTATACAACTGTTTATTCAGAGTATAAGGAGTAAACCACAAGACATCAGGGGTTTCAGTTGTTACTTAAAATGACGTATTACCGGGAAATGCAGACAAATCCTTTTAGAAAATCGAACTTACTCCATAGAATGGCAGGAAAAGGAAACAACAATAAGTGTGTAAAACACGGACGTTATTTCCGAGACTATGAATCAGTCGTTGATAATAAAACAAGGAGAGGATATTATGAGAGTGAAAATACTTTGTCTGCCCCAATTGAAATAAAGAGTATATTATTTAAAGAAATCAGTTGAGGAATCAATGGGTACGTTGATGGAACGCCTTACAACATGTTGATTGACAGTGGTTCCACAGTTACCATCGTTCGAATTAATCTGGTAATGAAAGCTGGGATATTGACTGCAGAAATGAAGCAAGTACACGTATTGATACGAACAGCAAGGGGTCAGAGAGTTCCAGAAAGAGGGAAGTTGGAAGTCGTTATCACTGTTGGAAGCTTTTATATACGACATAATGTTCGGTTAGCTTACATTGAGGAATAGTGCATACTTGGAATTGACTTCATGCAGACAGAAACAGCGGTGTGAAATTTGACTTGCACCAAACATTTGTGCTCTCTATGACCATGAAAGTCCTTTTCACTACACAACAATTAACAAAACGTTGGACTTCTAGCATCAACAAGGGAATAAAGACATCCATCATAAAGTGCAACAGAGCAGAAATCACATGAAGATGGTGGAAACCAACATTCATTCATCATGATCGTATTTGAAAGCGCATGGGCGGGATGCTTCAGAGGAGGCTTCGCCAAAAGTAAGTCAACCTACTTAAAAGGCTTAGGTTTCTGTCGAGATTTCTTCCAGAACATCACCAGAGACGTAGCCACTATTGGATTCCCTCGCCCGTTCTACCTGAAGAGAACCCCCTATCCCCACTTAGTGAGAGCAGGTGTTGATAAAGGGCAAGTAATCATTCTATTATCTTACCATAAGCCACGAAAAAAGACCCGTCAAACGATTTGGTGACTGGTCAGTTTAAGGACAGTAAATGATTAATTATCTTCAATAGTGATAACTTTGGCATGGTATCTTCTGCAGTACCTTATCTTGACTAGTGATTACCGTGGCATGATTTTTTCTACATTTTTCTGCGTTTTTTTTAACTTATTGTTTTATTTTCGGAATGTGTTTTTATAAGTGGTGGTTACTTTGAAGACTTTTCAAAGTTCTGATGAAGTTCCTGACAGTGTTAATTTTAACTGCTTTGTTCTTGAATTTTTCCTAATTACGATTTTGAAATTGCTCTGAATTTCCAATTGTTTTGAATATAACGAACAACTCTCATGTTGAGGCATAGCATTTTAATGATTCTCCGTAAATACACCAACTGAATAGCTTAATAATTTCTACTACGAATATTTCATTCCTACTTTATCTGTGTAGCTTACTGTACATGATTGTCCCCTAGAGTTGTACTAATTAAGTTGAATTTACATTAAAACAGTAGCCTAATTCACTTATCCTAAATAGGATCTAAGTGCTAGAACAAAATCCGCTAACTTAAAATTTTCTGTTTTGAATTTCAGTTTCCCCACTTGTTCTTGTAAAACTTTTTCATAGCCTAACTTCTTTTTTTTAAGAATTTTACGATTTTCTCAATCATATTTGTTTTATTCTAGTATTCTAGAGCCATCCTAACGAGTTAATGTTTACTGATCAAAAATACTATAAATTTGACGTTTATCACACAAACCTTTTGTAACACATAAATTTAATGGGCGAAGTTTTTAAATCATAGAATAATATATATTTCAAACTTTTAAGAAAGAACAATTAAAACGTAACGATGTGAGATAAAACTGTCCCTCTGAGACTAATAAATTAGTATTAAGAAAAACTATCATATTCTTTTGAACCTATTACAAGTCCCCCGGTTGGACGGCGGTAATTTTACGAACTTATATCTTTTAATATTTTCTGCACGTTACTGACAATATATATACATATTGCACTTTTCTATTACAAGTTTTGCCGTTAGATGTTTTAGATTTCATTAATTTACAAATTACGCAGGTATCGATTAAACCTTTCCTGCAGAAGTACTTATCGTAAGAATAGTGAGTAACATAACTGATCGATACTATTAAGTCATAGTTTTTGTTTCAAGCGTTTTATTGTTGTCGCCATAGTTCCACGGATGATATCGATTGAGATCTTATGGCTTTCAACCATGTTTTACTTTATTGATTAGTTTATCTAAATAATACCTATCTCAAGAGAATGCGTATCCATTTCATGCTAACAAATGTATTGTTTTTCTGAAATGCTATTTGCATTTGATAAATAATATGTTGGCCTTGCTGCTTTAAGATAATTTCTTCTTGAGTAAAGTTTCACACTAATGGTATCTCTTGAGATATTTACACCGAAATGACTTTTCCGAAATGTTACAGTGTGTATGTTCAAACTTTTATGTTTATGAGTATAGTGCTCTAGTTTCACATTGATCGTGACACTGTAGGTGTTCACACTTAAGTTGTTCTGAGAACAATGTTATACTTTCAAAGCAATCCTGCACATGTTCACAGCTTATGTGCTTTTGCGTAGAGTATGATGTGAATCAAGTTTCTTATTGTGAAATTTTAATGAAATAGAGAGAGCAGTATTTTTAGTGTAGCTTCAGTGGGTTTAAATAACCAACTTAATTTAAAGTGCGTTAATATGAAATAGTTTTCATGTAACTTAGAAGTTTTTATATTGAAGTGAAAGTAAGCCTTTATGTATGTGTCATAATTGTTGTTATAGTCGAAATGTTTTGTCTTCATGAAAGGATATATGAGTCGAGTGTGTCTGAGTGGTTAACATATCGGACTGTGTATCACAAAGTAATAGGTTCAAACCGTGATGTCGCTAAACACGTTCTTCACTTTAGCTGTAGGCGCGTTATAAAAAATGACTATCAATCTCGCTATCCGGTTGAAAAGGCTGGACAAATACTTTATGGTGGCTAATGCTGTTAACTGGTTGCCTTCCGTCAGGGCAAGAGTTCAAAATTAGGGACGGCTATATATCTGAACCCTAAGGGTCTTTGACCGATGCTTAGCGTAATTGCACATCTGGTGCTTTTTGGGTAATATTTCTAGTTAAATTATAGGACCTCTATGGACTTTTCGTGTTAATACATAATGTTTACTGAAGTTTCTCTGTTGGATAAGCTGTGAGATAAATTGTTGGTCTTTAGTTTCAGGTACCGTATTTCTTTATCACAAATATTAGGTCGTCAAGAAATTA
>NW_013667889.1:92916-109082 GCF_000517525.1 Limulus polyphemus | reverse complement strand
GAGACTATTTCATTTATTAAATGTTTTGTTTGATATACAAGTTGTTCGGGTTTTTTATCTAAAAAAGCGACATTAATTTCTTGACGACCTAATATATTTTAAGAAGAGTAAAACACTTGACTAATAATATGTAGGTTTACGTATGAATAAAATGAATTGAATAGGTACTTTAGACAATTTTAGTTTTAGACTTAACAGGCCGGACGTTGTTCAATGGTTAGCGTTCAATTCAATCCTAGAATTTACAGTTCGCAATCCATTGGCTCAAAAATGTTCTCCACCCTTTGGGACAGTGGGTGCTATGATAATGACAGTCAAATCCTACTGTTCGAGCAGACATGAGTAGCCCAAGAATTAGAGACGAGTGCTGTTCACCAACTGCTTTCTCTTTAGTTTATCGTTTTCAAATTAGAATCGATTATATACATAGATGGTTGTTATGTAAATTTATACATAACAGTTGCTGTCAATGGTAAAGTTCTGAACTTCTGTTGGAATATTTCATGTTAAATCCTAACATGTAAATTACTAGCAGAGACCCGCAAAACATATGCGGTCAAATTAGTATCTTTATCATAACAATGCTTCTTTAAATACAGGATTTCTAGAATATTACAGAAGAATTCTAATCGCAGACACCGAAATCTACAAGTTCAATTGTCTTAGGCCTAACATTACTTAAACCTATATTAAGTACGGCCTATATTCGATAGAGAGATACATTAACGCTGTAACTTGTGTAATTTTTTTGTTTTAGTTTAGTTAGGGCTAAACTTTATCGTATTTAATACTATAAATAATAAATTTATGATGTTATTCTACGATCTAACGTTAGACCTTTTTTAAAAACTTTGATAAGCTTTTAATATGTTGTACAAAATGTCTACTAAAGTATGTTTACATTCGTAAGATATATCGTTTAATCAGTTTGACGTTTTTTCAGCAATAACTATTAAGCCTTGCATATTAATTTTTTATAAATACACATATCAGTAATGTCGTTAGTTTCTAAAGGAGGCTGCCAGCAATGTATATTAGGCACCTGTCTTTTTTATTTCTATATTCTCTTTTTACCGAATTTCAGCAAACTTTATAACCTGTTTAATATTTTGTTACTGAGTGAATTTTAGAATAACCAATCGTCAAGGCAATTCCCCGTAATTGAAATAATGCATGAATTAGTTTTGAATTTCTTTGTTATAGTGAATTGAAATTTGTAACTTCTCTCAGAAATTTGTGCTGCTTGAAAGTTTTAATGGGTATTTTTTCTTAGAGAAATGAGAAAAACTGTTGAGTCTTTGTTACATTTATAACGTTAAAAACCGGGTTTCGATACACTTGGGAGGCACAGCACAAATAACCGATTATGTAGCTTTTTATTTAACAACAAACGAACTTCGCCACTATTGCAACACAGGGCTCATTTTTCAACAGGAAAATATATTTCAGCTTAACTTTTAAAGCTCTTCATAGAACGAAGCTCCGTAATCAGCGTATTGAGCCAATTTCTAACATAGTGAATTATAGTATGCAGAAAAATTTGTAATAAACTAATGGAAAAGTTAAATAAAATAAACAGAAATGCCTACAATTTCTTTTAAACTAATGCATCATTCTTCATATTGATTTTCCTGGTTCGAACATTAAAGTTAAGTATTAAATGTATTAGTAAGAGTAAAGAGGACCTTTCAACTTTTATGGGTTCAAGTAAGATAATTTTATGAGAGAAGAATTTTTGATATGCTATATATTGTCATTAGTGGAGAAACTTTTGTGATCTCGTTCTTGTTGTTTTGGGGCCCGGCATGGCCAAGTGGTTAGGGAGCTCGACTCGCAATCTTAGGGTCACGGGTTCGAATCCCCGTTCCACCAAACATGCTCGCCCTTTCAGCCGTTATAATGTTACGGTCAATCCCACTATTTGTTGGTAAAAGAGTAGCCCAAGAGTTGACAGTGGATGTTGATGACTAACTGCCTTCCCTTTAGTCTTACACTGCTACATTAGGGACGGCTAGCGCAGATAGCCCTTGTGTAGCTTTGCGCGAAATTCGAAACAAACAAACTTGTTGTTTTGGCTCACCGTTTTATATTCACCAGTTGAAATTAATTTTAAAAATAAAGGTAGTTTTTCACAGTTGCAGTCTTCATGATGCAATCGGTTAAATGTTATTTGCTCTTCAAATATTTTATTATTATCATTACTAGTAGAATGTGTCGAAATTCGACAAGTTATATAGAGTTGTGGTATTTCGCATTCTTATCTAACCATACCAAATCGAATGTTTGGCCACTAAGATATGTCCTTTCTAAAAGTTCTTTCAATTAAAACTAAACAAAAAACAAAAACACCTCTAGCAGTGTTGATATTGTGAATGTTCACTCCACCTTCAAAGGTTTTAATAGTCATCCCTGTTTATGCACTTGTCAACATCAGAATTCAAAAGTGTGAATTAGTCGTCCATGTTTTTGCACTTGTTAACCGAATTCTCAGAACTAAACAAAACACTAAAATTTGTAAACAAAGTTTTAGAATATTACCCAACAAATCTATTTGAAACCGAAATATAAACAAAACATGTTCAAGCATGCGTCTTATTGTGCAATTTCTTTAAAATATTAAAATGTATTTTTTGATTAACATAAACTGACATAAACAGTATTCTGAAAATTAGCTTTTAAAAAATATTTTTGATGCTACAGCATTACATTATATAAAACGTGTCAAAATTCGAAAAAAAAATATAGAATTGTGGTATTTCAAACCACACTTTGAAATTAAGGGTTGTCGAATTTATATTGGAAAAGTTACCTAAACTTTCTTGTAAACATTTTCAATATCTGCACCTTCAGAGACATAAAATTTTAACCGATCGAATGACCATATCCTGGATAAAGGTACATAGATCTAACCGTAAGAAAACTCGGCTAAGTGCAATCCGTCAGACAGACTTCTGTTTTTACTCTATTATATTATTGTGTCGTAAGATTATTGTGCGTTTCTCTTCTACGAAGGTTTTGCTATATCTGTATTCGGTCTGTGCTCACATCTTTTACAATGTTTCTGTTTTCATACACACATCCCCTCCTTCCGTTCTCACTAGGCATGAATTTGCTTTTTTTCCTCGTTGTAGCTCTTATCCAGTAAGATTTTATTTTATTTCTGTAGTTCAGCGCATATTGAAAGATTTTTGCTATGTTCTATTGCCTAGGCACCGTTCTTATATTTTAAGATTTTGCTATTTCTCTGTTCCACAGCTGAAATTCCGTTGTTATAACAATTTAAAGGCGCCTTCTTTTTCTTTCATTTCATATAACCTCAGATTATTTTTTATTTCTTTTACAGTCTAGATGACAGCAGTTCAATCAGTAGCGGGCTTAGTGACGCCATTGCCGACATAAGCACAGATGACAACTTGACGGGATCTTCATTAAGCTCAGAAACTAATCAGTACAGCAGTATGAAACAAACTTCACGAGATGGCGTTACGAAATATTCTTACTCCACTGAAGACAAGTTTAAAAGAGGCTGGGAAGAACGTGTAATGGGAAAGCCCTCTAACGGTAAATCTGCAAACGTGGAGAAAACGGACAGCTCAATGCAAACAGAATCTAGTGCTTTCCAACAAATGTCATCAGCTGTATGGAAGAAATACCTCCAACAACAGCATGAGCAGCATACACGATCTGGAAAAATTGAATCTGAACGTATTAGAGAGAAAAAAAGTAGTTTTACGTCTTCCTCATCCCCTGGTGGAAAAAAGAGTTGTACTATAAATGGCACAGTTGATAAACATGCATTAGTCGAAAACCAAAAATCTAAACATAAAACTTTAGTTCAAAAACTAGAAGAAGGGAAGAATCGAGAATATGACCCTGGAATTGAAAAAGAGTTACGAAATGGAAGATGTATTAGTCCAAAACCTACCAAAACAAACTCTGACTCAGTTGATCAGTTGATTCAACCAGCACGCGACTCACGAAAAGCTCAAGGTTACAGAACAGCTTCAGTAACTGGGACTAATGCAAATTTTGTAGTAAGCAAAAAGCAAGCCAATACATCAAACATTTCTTTGAATGGCGATAACAAAACAGGCAACTCTAAAGTACAGAGTAATTTCAAAAAAGAAAAGTCTCAAGACATCAAAAATCACGATATGTATTACACAGAATATCCCGACGTGAACCACATCCAATCGTCTAGCTTACCCAGGAACTTATCCACAGCGTCCTCTAGTGGTAAAAGCATCTATGACCGCAAGGAAAAGATGAAAGTATCTGCTAACACCCAGAACAACAATCCGGAAGTGCGTGTTTTTGGTGGGTCAGCAGCTTTTTCTGACAGTGAATACAGTTCCTTAGGCCGAAAAGCGTGTAAACAATACACTTTGATGTCACCAACTGTTGGAGGACTCCGTGAACGTGTTTACGGATCTCGTCCTGTCATTAACGGCTCTTCCAATTCCGACTATGTAATTCTTTCTGGTTTCCCCGCAACTTCTAGAGAGCGCTCGATCCATGGGCCAAGACTTTCCATATCTCTTAGGCCTAACGATGCAGACATGGGGAATTACGCTAATATTGACCACCCAAGTATCAGTAACTCTCTTCCTTCATCCAGTTCCAGTGCCTACGCCTGGCTACGTTATAGCGGCAGTTCAGGGGCTTCAGTAATCTCAGGAGTAGGCACCCGTAGCTGTAGTGCTAGTGGAGGAGGGCTTACTGAAGCTGAAAGTATGGAATCTATATCCTCAACTTCCTCCAATGTACATCCTCAGGTATTGACTTACGTCAAACGTTTGTTGCAGTTATTCTGTTACGTTTTTAATTAACTTTTTCTAGTACCACCCATCCAGTTTATCGAATAGCATTTTGATATATGCCACATATAATTAATATACAAATAGGAGATACTAAGTACCTTTTTATTTAGGTAAAATCTTATATTTAGTATAACTTGACTGCGCCCTCCATGTTACGGCGTACTCTTACAAAGTAATACCTTTAATTGTCTTGGAACGCTTCCCCACTTCCACGTGAAACACATCGGATGGCAAAATAGAAGCAAAGCTACAAAGAACTGATGGCACATAAATTACAAAATGGAGAGGCACCATATGATATATTATGGATCATCAATGACTTCATGATCATGCTGACAAGGAAAACATTGACT
The DNA here is from genome assembly GCF_000517525.1 of Limulus polyphemus. NCBI lineage: Eukaryota > Metazoa > Arthropoda > Merostomata > Xiphosura > Limulidae > Limulus > Limulus polyphemus. Next base: position 103,909 of record NW_013667889.1, on the reverse strand, counting down.
TCGGAAGTATCAGAAACCATTCAAGTTTGAGCAAGATTGTAATAATGGTACTTCTGGGGAAATTGATGTGGGGTTTTGTAACTTTCCAAACAATTTCAACCCTGTTAAGCTTCAGTCAAAACTAAACCCCATTTTGGTCTGGTAATGTATTGTTGGGTATAAACGCTGCCCAAAGTTGGTGGGCTTGCCAATAATTCTCATGTTAGAATATTCCTTGTTGGAATGATCCCAAAGTCTCTGATGATCCTAAGAGATTTGATAGCGTCTTCCCAATCTGCAGGCGAGATATCTTTAATTTATTGTAGCTTTGTCTTTTTTTTCCCCCTAAAAATCACTTAACGGCAGTGGTGCAGATTTCTATGGTAACTGAAGGTAGTTCTTTTTTAAGTTACTTATATCTTGAAATAGAGGTCATGAAGGAATTATAAAAATGTTAAAGCAAATAACTTTGTGAATTATAATGAAATAGGTTTTATTTAGTATGTAAGAAAAGTTATTCAACATTTTGCATAAATAGCTTTATTCATTATTTCAGATTCCACTGTAGACTGCGTTATGGTTACAGTACATCGGTATCTATCGTTTAGTAGAGAAGCAAAACAGATTACACATTAACTTTTTGAATGGCGTTAATTTTTCTTTCTTGTATCTTTAAAATGGTTTCGAGGTTTCAGTAGAGTTTTGTCTGTTTTGATTTTACTCAGATCCTAAAAACAAGTAAACGCTAAAAGAATTAATACCAGAATAGAGAGTCTGTTTGAAATTTTAGTGAACAAAATGCGTATACACACAATATATTGGAAATAATTATGGCAACGGCAAGGTAAAAGGGCATAAAAGGCAAATGCTATGGAAATGCCACCCTTTTATCGTATGAAAATTAACTGCACTAGAGTACAGTCATCCAACCAATCAGAAAGTGTCACACTAGTATAAAACTGATAAAAAGTACAGTCATACTATGCCCAGTAGAAGTAGTGTAAATCTATTCATGGTTCTCAGAACTGAAATACTGCATGACAAGCGGGTGGAAATTATGCTCTGTGGCGTAATTGCAGCAAGATTACATATTGCAGAAAGAGGTGTATACAAGACTATGAGGGTACATGAAGATGGCACTTTTAATAATAGAGGTGGTCGAGGTAGCAAACCGAAATTCTCTAAAAGTGATGTTAAGTATCTCGAGTTATGTTTCCTACAAGATAAACAACGGTCAAGTTCAGATCTTGCCCATGACTTTACTGTACATATAGGTGTGAATCTTACCTCGAGAATAGTAAGATGCACATTAACATGATATGGTCTGGTACGTATTAGAAGTTCAAATAGTCCATAGCCGAGTTAAATGGTAATTTAAATTTAGTAGTTAAGTTGTACTTTGGATTTAGTATTTAAATATATGTCGATATATTAGTCAATTTACGATATTTGCCAACAAGATTGATACACACCGTTTTTGTTTTTAACACAAATACGCTTTAATATACACACAACAGTGCAATTTACAATAACAATTATTACAAATAGTTATTAGTTATTACAAACAACGATTTATAAACAAAAGTTTCACAAACTTACAAACAATATAAAGTTTTCTTTCTAGTCTGGAACTTCCTTGATATATTATCGAGGGTTTACGATGAGCGAGTTGATGTAAGCACGATTCGCCGGGAAGCTAGCTAGCTTTATCTCCTTGGCTACACACGCTGTTGAAGTTGGTAATGTTTTCGAAAAAATACTAATGTCCGATGAGAATCCACTGAAGTTAAACGATTTGTAATGTTCGAAATTTATAAATATTCCTGGTCGAATATATTAAATTTTCCGATTGATAAGCATTATAAAAATAACAATTATAGCTTTCGAAGTTTATAGTATGCTGATTATAGCAACTAATAATAGACACTTCCTGGCGCGTGGCATTAGTTATATTTATAGCGTGGGAACGATTTCTAGGAACTTCAATCTTACGTAACAATACTGGTTAAAGCGTTTACATACACACATATATTGTCGATTCTTCCTCTCGAGAATCTTCTACAACTTTGGAGGATAGGCGGGAGTTGCGCAATAGATATCTAACACTACAGGCTATGTATGCTTTTAAATATAAACTCAATCTAAACAACGTTGATATTAAAATAAATTCAAACAAATTCGTTACAGGTATCAGTGAACGTGTAGTTGCTCGAAAACAGCTCCTGCGAAGATGTAACCAAATAATAAACGTTTAAATGGACATCGAAACAAAGACAGTGGAATGAGCAAAGCTAGAAACTTGTGCTCTTTGCAAATAAATTCTAGTGTGAATTAGACTGGGAGAAGAACGGTATCATAGTCAATGTACAACGTGAACAGTGAAGTATGATAGGGATGAGTACAAGATTGGGTTCGAATCTTAGCCAACGAAGTGAATGATATATACAAAATTAATGCTATTCTGATTGCTTAATTGTACAGCAGGATTTTGATCCACCGTGCTATTCTCTGAGGAACGCGACTCATCGGACGGTGATCCATCTTCCATTAATATAATGAACTTCATTAAGCATACAGCAAATGTGGGGAAGCGATGTGCTGACGGTTAAAAAGATATATGGAACATTCTCGACAGTGGCTTGATCTGCACGGAGACCCGATATGAACACTTTTGGGTCTATTAAAGCTAACATAAAACCCAAGAATATTAAAAGGCGATCAAACAACTTGGCTGGAATGTGAAGAGTAATACGAAACATTTGCGACAATATTCCACAGCCGTACATTGATAATCTTGTACCAAGGTGCCATGTTCTTTGTAAAGCAAATTTCTCACATGCAGAACACTAGTGCATCTTACAACTTATGAGCTTTTATTTTGTACTTTCAGTGATAATGTTACATACCATTACCAAATTCGTCATCTATTTGCGGTTTGTCATTGTTGGTAACTCCTGTACGTGTATCTCTCATGCACTTCCATAATTATTTCCAATACTATATAGATGTCGAAAGAAGAAAGAGGGAATATCAGAACATTCGTTAATTTGGAGAGCTTTACATTATAACTGAACAATGGCTTTACATTATAACTGAACAATGGCTTTACATCATAACCAAACAAGGGTTTTACATTATAACTGAACAAGGAGAGGTTTTACATTATAACTAAACAAGAGTTTTACATTTTAACTGAGCCAAAAATAAAGCAATCATCACATGCTTACTGTTTTTATTTAATATTCAATAACTGTTTGTTTGTTTTTAATTATATCAATGTACGTTTTTGAAGTGTATGAAATAAGATGTTATCACGCACACAATTTCCGAGCATCTGATTATTCGCCAGTGAAACTTTACTATGCTCATTTGTTCCTAAGTCATGTGCATAAGCGAATAAAACATTGAAAGCTAAATGTGCTCCTAATTTCGGGATATAAGATAATGGAACATTTTATTTCATTCACATTAAGACTACTTTCACTTTATAACAATGAACCAATAAATCATTAAGAAACAAACCTACTAATATTTCACTGACGTAAACCAATAAAAGATTATCAAGTAAGTCTCGTAGTTCATAAATACAAGTTAATAAAATGTTTTCATATAAGTTTCATAGTCTATGTATATAAGCCAATAAAATGTTTTCAAATAAATCTTATAGTTAATAAATATAAGCTAATAAAAAGTTTTAACTTACTTTCATAGTTCATGAATACAGCACAATAAAACTTTTTAAAGTCTCACATTTCATGAATACAAACGAACAAAGGTTTTTTCAAATAACCTTGATAATTCATAAATACAACTCAATAAAACTTATTTTTCATTTATTTCGAATACTTGTTTATTTTTTCCTTCTGAAGTTTCTATGATGGCTGTCCGTTTATTATTCCCTTTTTTGCTTACAAAAAAACCCACTTGACGTTTTTGATTTAATATTTGCTCACATCATTATGAAACTTGTTCTTCTCTATGAGTTTTCTAATACTGATGAACAAAAAATTAGTGTGATAACTCAAATATATAACCTACTTATGCATTTTATTCCTAAGATCTTGGATCTGTGCTTCAACTTTTTTTTATTAGTCATTTAAAATCATTTTAGGAAATATTTTAAAGGTATGTGAGAAAAATTAGGTTAGAACACAAGTGATTTATTTCTGGTTGTAGGGAACAGTTCATTCAAAACTTTTCAATTTAACAAGGTTTAGTTGAACTTACAGATTCAGCATGCTCGTGCTAACAGCCTGACTCGTGCTCGTCTGATGATCCACCAGAGGGAACTCTCAGGGTCCCCGCGTTTGTCCCGTTCCAATTCGATTAGGTCTACCAAGTCAGAAAAGTTATATCCTTCCATGTTACAGCGATCTGATGAAATGGACAATAACTATTCAGGCAATATATCAGTTTCTGGACATCCGGTCAGTAATGGTCAACCGAACTCGCCCAACACAAAACCGATCACCCAGGTGGGGTAATATTTTTGTTGATAGAATATGTTAGGAACATCAGCGAATAATACAAGCATTAACGTTTTTATTAAACAGGAAAATACCAGGAAGGAATTCAACTGGAAAAGAAATGATAAATAAAAGTTACAAAGTATGAGTTGTTAAATTTAATTCCAAATTTTATAGTTTTCTATATGTCCTGGGACATAAAACTGTTTATATAAATCATTCTTAGAAACCCAAAACTAGTATTTAACATAATGTTTGCCTTTTACAACTATGTACATTTTATGCCCCTAAAATTTCCGTAAACAATTTTTACAACTTTTGCAAGAAACTCAAAAATCAATTTACTGATAAATTCGTTTACTTTCTTGTAAAAACAACAAAAAACGACATTAAACAAGCGTGTTTTGCACATCTATAATCTTAAATAAAATGTTTCTAGTAAAATAAATTGTTTTCCTGGTTTCTTTTTTTTTAAGTCATAATTCAAACTTTTTGTAGTTGAAATAACTTCGGTAATAATATACGCGCTCGACATTTACATAGTAAAACGTATTGTTATTACATACCTGAAAATGTGCTTGTGTCAGTCACCTAATCTGTTTCATCTCCGTTATGTCTTTTTGAATAATAGAGCAGTAATTACTACGAAATCCTGTCATCATCTGGCCATCACTTCTTGTACAATCTTTGAATTTAGGAGAAAATACCCGAAAGCTAAATTTCTCCGGAGATTGAAATGAATCTTACTGATTGTTTGGTTTTGGATTTCATTTAAATTAGGAGCAATGTTTTTACACTAGAAAGTTCGTGGGATATTGTAATTCGTTTATTGACAGCCTTGGCAAAACTTAGATAACTTCATTATCAAGACTAAGAAAATAGACTACAAACTAATTTCAGCTGTGGAACAATAATAGAGCTGAAAAACAATTGTTGACGTGTATTATTTGTTTAGAAATTATTTGTATTTTGTCTGAGATTAATTAATTTTCGAACAACATTTTATTGGGTCAATTTAACTTGAAGCATGTGAATTTTACGCAAGTTTTCAAATAAAAATTAGCAATAAATGTACGAAGAATCTTTTGACTGAAAATATTAGTTGTGTACTGTAACGTTGGAACAAACTTTGTGCCTTCAGTTAAGAACTTCTATGTTTGTTAGAAGGTTAGTTTTGAAAGGAATTCAGTAGTTTGTTATTAATGACTATATGGCTTGGTTATTTCTTAATCTTGTATTTCACCATATTATTTATCACGATATACGCAATGAGTATTGTAAGTATATAACTAATATAATAGTGACATACGTGGATATAATTCCGTGTACATTATAGTTAAGTTTAACTAATGAATAGTTGTGTGGTACATAATATTGTGGTGAGTTTTTTTTATACAATGTTTTTGCAGTAACAAGTGTTAGTTTTTTGTTTTTCATTGTATAATATCTACCATTGCTTTATTGTGTGCAGTTTTTTTTTAAAACGTAAGTAATAAATTATTTATGATGTCCATAGAGTAGTGATGAATTGATTTGGTTGTTAAAAATACTTTGAGTTACTATTTCGTAAAATTTTGTATCATAATGTAAAATGTTGGATATAAATATTTTACATTCATATTGAAACATTCTAGATATATTATTTCAATAGGCTTCTGTGCAGTACACTATTATGTATCGGCGTTAAATATAGTGGTTTTGAATTTACGTTTAATGTAACTGTTATTATTTATATTGAATTTGACTATTATCGAAATGTCGCTAAAACTTTTATGTACTAGTTCTTAAAAATAGTTTTTTGAAATTATTGAAAACTAAGGCATTATTACAAACTGAAAGTTTCAAATGCACGATGTATATTTTCTAAAAGTCAGTCAAGTAAGAAAGGATTTAAAACTTTCCATTTTGAACTTTATAATTCTAGGGGGCGCCACGCTACTTATTTCCTCTTTCTCCAGTCAGCCCTCTACCTCTAACATCAAGTGCCTCGGTAGCGCCACCAAATGTTCGATATTCTGGATCCATGCCTCATTACATGGGAGGACTGTTATCGAAAGTCTGCAACAAAGAAGACGAAAGTAAAAATAAGACTGTTTTTATGCATTTTTTTATCAAGATAAACCCTTAACGTTACACAAGAACTAATTTCTTAAAATGGTGAATTGATAATATGTAGGCAAACAACGATTTATAAGCATAAGGAAGAGTTTTATGAATTGTGGAACATACTACATGTTTCGACAAAATTTTGGTCTGTCTTCTTCAGGTCGAAACATGTAGTATGTTCCACCATCCATAAACCTCTTCTTTATGCTTACAGATCGTTGTTTGCCTATTAGCATAATGTACTTACTTACTCAGGTAAAATGATGAATTACATCTAATATTAGAGTGTACAAGTATATTACAACGTGAAAAGACTAGGCATTGAAAAAAGTAATATGCATTTTATAAGTTGTAGTATATTTTGAGTATTGAATAAAAATTATTCACAATGGTTATCTGAATGAAGATGTTTAATATTATTGTTAAAGCTCACAATGTCGGTCAAACTTTTCAGGTTATTTTAATTATTATTTCAGTGCACTGCTCATCCTTGTCTGTTATTTCTTCCTCTTCTATCTATTCAACGGTAAGAGTATTTACTAAGTTTGATTTTAAATTTAATTTTCACCACTTTATTTTTTACATTTGCAATTTTAACTATTCTAAGCAACAAAATAAAATTTGTAATCATACAAATCTGTACGTTTTTATCCTTGACAGTCACACTTAAGTCCATTCGAACTTACTAGAAATTAGAGATGGGACCGTTTAATTTCAGAGAATTTTTAATCTTTGAATTTTGATTAATTTTTTTTAAAAGCTTCATTAAACTACTGCCATAGACTATTGCATCGGGGTAACTAATAACCACCATAAATATCTTTGCAGCCCAGAGATACTAGGTCGACTTTGAAGGATATACAAAATTTATAAATCTGGACATGTTAAAAAAACTTCTGTGGATAAAAATAGGTTGGACTTAATTATTTCACACAGAATCAATTTAGGGTAAGTAAAACGACCTATTTTTCAGAAGAAAAGACTCAATTTGCGCCTAATCAGTTGATTATTGGTCTAACTCAAAGCGTAATGACATTACAACATCAAAAATGGTAATATATTTAAATTGGCAACATCTGTAAGACCTGTGCGGCATGTTCTGTGTAATGGAAGTTCGAGGCTGGTGTACGCAAAATATACATCATTTCATGAACACTCTGCACCTTTTTTACCTCGTGTAACGCACATTAGTAATGAGATATTCGCGATCGGTCGCGAATCTTGTAAATTTTCACCTAGTTTTGAAATTATGTGGATTTGGAGGCGGACAAATGAATAATTCTAATGTAATAGTGTTGTACTAACTGAGAAAGTTATGGTGGGAGTTTTACGATGTGGGCTACATTCTAGGCATTGGGAGTGGGAGTTATCTGTTAAGTTAATGAGCATGTCCAATAAGGCACTGCGGAGTATTTTAATGAGAAAACCAATAGATTGCCCTAGCCTTGCCATAAAACTATGCCTGATATCAAAATAACAGTATCAAAGTCATGAAATAACTGGTCAAGAGTCCATATCACAACCCTATGAAATACCTTTGGAACCATCTGGAGGAGGATAATTCTAAAAGTTATACCATAACCATCTTGTTGGCATCAACTGGCTGAGACTTGGAAACAGCAAGGGAACAAGATTCCACCATACACTTGTCGAGGTGTTACTAAGGGTTTCCCTGGCATAATAACAACATTTCTTATTCAAACATATCTCAGGACTATACCGTATCAGAATAAAGATTACTATGACTCATTCCTTGACTCAATTTTGGGACATTTGGAAGAACAAAAAGTGAAGAATTAATTTTCATTTGTGATATCATACCGTATTACCGCCCCAGTGTTCTCATGGCCTATATATATATTATTGTTTGTATAGTTACGCATCAGTACAGAAAACCCGTGTGAATTTGACGTAATATTTATGATAGTTACAATATTAAAAGTATTAACGCTGCATAAGTCATTGTTTTCACAGAGAAGAACATTTTACGATTGTACTTTATCAGTTGACTCTTAAATGTTCTACCTTGAAAAAAACGCAAGTTGAAAAGTTGTTTTTTGAAGATTAGGTCATGTTTACATACTGAACCAGTTGTATAATCCAGTATTTAATACTTTACACTTAGACTAATGCTAATAGTTGTTACATTTTAAATAAGAATACTACTTACAACTAATGTGTAATTAGTTATGATATGTAATGGCTGTGCTTTAAACTTTTAAGCAAAGAGTAGTCCTCTGGATATGTGTTTTAATTCAATCTCTGGTCTATTTTAATATCTAAGAACAAGCAGGCCTAAGAATATTAAACAACAGTTATATTTTAGATATATATTTATTATATTTATGATTCGGTTTCATAGGCTGAGGACAAGCAGTCTCAAGAGATTAAAAAGCTTAAAAGGGAATTAGAACAAGCCAATGAAAAAGTAGCTACATTGACATCACAGCTGACCACAAATGTAAGTACCGAACTTTTGTAAGTGCAAAATATTTCCTCTCTGTTTATGCAATAACCTGAACAAACAGTCATTGCCCATTCTATGCTTTGTGCTCAAAAAGAGTTATTTTCTAAGTAGTCCTATAACTAGAGGTACCTTATAGCGCCACCTGCTGACAGTTGTGGATGTTCAATACGAATATGAACGTCTATGCATCAAAATGCAGAGCGTTATTTACCTGAGACATCAGTTTCCAGATAAATCTAAATGTGCATTCTCTAATATTGACTTTAAAAACATGAACAGACTGCTGAGATGTTTAATCGCACACAGTGACATATATCCAGCTAAAAGGTAGGGAAACTGGAATATCTGATTTTTCCAAATAGCAGTATAAACTAATAGAGAGTAACAGTGAATCAAAACAGAAAATTTACGATCTTCCTAGTAATTAAAGATTTTCATTTACAAAATCTATAAGTGTCAGGTAGAATTAATTGTTTTCATATTATTTCTTTTAAATCTAATTTTTAATGACAAAAAAATAAATTATTATGTCGATTGACATACAAGACAATATTTAGTATTTAACTAAACTCTTAAGCTTCGTGAATCTTTGTGTTATAGTTGTTTAAAAAGCTTTCATCGAAAACGAGTTTTAAACGGAAATTTTAAGGCTTTTGTTCAGAATGTATTAATTATAATTCAAAACTTAACGATATGTGTATACGAAGTTTTTGTCATCGAAAATCTACTTGGAAGTTTGTATAATTTACGTTACTTGATTAAGGAAGCACGTTATGCTAACATAATAAGAGATAGGCACACAACGATTTATAAGCATAAGGATAAGTTTTATTGATGGTGGAAGTTACTATTATAATTTACGTTACTTCTATCAGAGGGCAGCACTTTCCAGCAAGTAACAGAAAAGTTATCCTATACTAGCTGGAGTACCTGTCCATTGGACGTTGAAATAAAAACTCGTTTGTAACAAATGATAAGAAATTGTGTTTCTATTTTTTTCTTAACATAATTAACATTTAAAGTGCAATAAAAATACATAAAGTACCAATATGAGATTAGACTAGGGCTCCAAACCCCCTCATGACCTTCCTCATGTCCTGATATATCACTGTGTCAAGTTTGGTGCTTTTTGATCAAGAAATGGGGAAACGTATAAGGAATATATATGTGAAATAATAGACATACGACCGTGTATTTTTTCCGGACACAAATTTTGCTATAAAAAGTAGATTAAATATACAGAGGATTTTTTTGTAGTTGAAATTTATTTATATTATTTCCGAAAGATTAAAAATGAAGCTGCATAATTTCTACAGCTAGAAAACAAAGATATCATATGCTCATTCTATACATTAATGGAAATATATATTAAAATATTGAGAAATTCCATTGGTGCATTTGTGAATAAGTAGATATTTCATTAAAGAAATTATCAAACGTTGATGACATTTACTAGAGAAACGGCATGACTTATAGTTTGTTAAAGAAAGTGAATACTATTATTAAACGTTGTAACTCATTAAACCTAATCAAACGTCTAGAAATTGGGTGATACTATTTGGTGAATGGAGTAACGTACGGTTTCGTTGTAATGTTTATAATATCATAAACTTTATTAATAAATATGGAAAGGTAAATAAGTAAACTGAAGGTTAAACGGGTTATTTCATGATATTTAACCTTCAATGGGCGTAAAACGTAAAATAATGTTTTTGACTATGCGACATATATATCCATTATGTGCTATTTTCGGTGTGCCTGAAACTAAAAGCTTTTGATAAAACACCTTAAAGTATGTGCGTCAGACATTAATTTACCAGAACCAGTAATTAAATTACAGTTCCTTTTGAATTTGCCCGGCATGGCCAGGTGGATAAGGCGCTCGACTCACAATCTGAGGTGTCGGTCGGGTTCGAACTCCGCACTCCCAACCAAACATGCTCCGTCCCTTTCCAGCCGTGGGGCGTTAGAATGT
>NW_013667889.1:85069-91951 GCF_000517525.1 Limulus polyphemus | reverse complement strand
GTTTCCGCATATAAAAGCTATCTTCAAGTTTTGTACACCAAAAAAGATAAAATATACGAACTTCTTACCGACAAAGAGAGCAATTAAATGTTAGTATCAAAATAAGTAGTAAAATTAAAATGTTCCTGAGCGGGTTCAATTACTCATTGGATAAAGGAACATAACGGGTACTCTAACTTACACCCCACAAACGTAAGGAAGTTTGAGATATCTTTGAGAAGCAAGAGATTGTTGTTGGATTTTTAGTGTAAAGCTACTCAATGGGTTATATGCGCTCTGTCCACTACAGGGAATCGAACATCGGATTTTAGCGTTGTAAATCCGGAAACTTACCGATGACCGAACTGGAAACAAGCAAATTTAAGGGATAAGGAAAATTGAACAGTGAAAGAGGTTACAAAAGACCGCTTGCTGGTTAGATAAACTTATCCGCCAAGTTAAAATTACGTTCCACTTCTTATAATTGGTATAACATTTTAAACAGCAAATGTTAAAAATACGTTCCACTTCTTATAATTGGTATAACATTTTAAACAGCAAAGTTAAAAATACGTTCCACTTCTTATAATTGGTATAACATTTTAAACAGCAAATGTTAAAGTTACGTTCCACTTCATATAAATGGTATAACATTTTAAACAGCAAAACAAAACATTAAACGATAAGTCGTCATAAATTGCTATAGAAAAAAACTGAAATCCCCCAATGTAAATAATACATGTGGGTTCTACTTCTTTGGAAACCTTTCATAATGACACAAAATATTGATCCCACTCTAAGTAGGTGCGTTGGTTTTACTTAAGCTAGTTTTTCTTATTTGACATATTTTAAACTTTATGTATATATGTAAACCGAAAAACTTTTAACCTTTCCATTCTTGGTGATTATCATTATCTACTATTTAAACTCAAAGTTATTTGTTAATATATTTTTCCATGATTTTTTTTTTCCTAGGACCACTTCCAATTGCAATTATTTTATAATCAAACCATTTTCAATTTCAGGTCGAACCTCTTTCTTAGTTCTGTTTTCTTTAACAGGGTCTGTTTCCAGTTTCTTTATATAATAGATCTGTTTACAGTAACTGTTTCATTCTTATTTGTAATATAATCTCTTTCAAGGGGATCACTTTTCGGAGCGTTAAAAGACAGCTTCTAAGGGTATTTAGATGTCCAAAATGGTTTCACTTCAATTATTTATGCTGCTGGGTTTGTTGTTGTTTTGTTTGTTTGTTTGTTTCCAAAAGTGTACATACGGTACTACTTTCTTTAGATTCACGCACCCTTAATAATTTTCCATTGCAATTACATGCACTATTTATTTTTACCCAGAGTGTGGGAAACCAGCCAAGTTTCTTACCCTGCTTTTATAAAATAAGAAACCTGGTACAGCTGATATTGGAACAGTCATGAATTAATCGACATGTATTGCTAACGCTGTAAAATTGACTAAATATTTATAGTTGAAATATTACTTGTTTATTATTTCATCAGCTAAACTCATAGAAAATTGATTTGATAATTCCTTTCTTTTTTGAGATTTAAAGATCTGCACGTAAAAGCAACTCAAGTGTGTTTGATTACTGTACATCAAATCAAGCGACATGTTTAGTACCAATATTTTTAGTTTAAAGCGAATTTCCAACCGTTCTGTAGTACAATTCCGCTACAGGTAAACTTATGGTTGGGAGTAAAAATGGCACAACCATTTCTGAGAAAGGTTGTCTATACCGCGAGGTTGCTAAACGATGTTGATCCAAAAGACAACATTTTGAAGAAGGGTCACTGCAATGTTCTCAGCGAAAACAGAAGTACTCACACAGTTTGCAGAACGTTCAGGACAGCAAAGGACTCTAAAACAACACACCAGATCAATTAGGAGCAACGCTCTCATCAGTAAATTGTACGCTCAAGTGAAAAAAAAAAAACGAGAATCCTTCAACCCAAAATACCATTTTAATAAAGCTGGGTTTTTCTCCTGATGACATTGAGTTTTCGAAGCTTTATAAGATTTCAGACAAACTTCGAGATCGACAACAATTTTCACGAGAAAAATGGCTGACGAACGAGAACCGCAGTAATCCCATTCGACCACGTATATTACAAGTATCTCGATGCAATTTCAATGAACTTGAGATTTTGGTGTGCTGCTTGAGGGTGGGTTTGCATTCAATACAAGTTGTATGGAAAGTTTGTCAAGATTGATCTCGCTGTCCTTAAATGTAAGACTGTTATAAAGAAAATGCGTTGTCAGCTGGCAGTAGTTTAATCACTACCATCAGACATTAAGAATTCTAAAAGCGACAAGAATGATATATAAACACTAGAAGGGTTACTCTTATAATATGTTACACGTAGGAAAAAAATTGTAGTTAAAATAACTTAGTTATGGAGAAATTAAATGTTTTAAAGGATCAGAAATTTAGTTAAGTATTCACACCGTTCAGTGATTAATCATAAAATTAATTAATTATGATCGTATTATCTTTTTGTGGTATTTAACTAACGAGTTTTCGAAACGAAATTTTCAAAATAACAGCAACAGCCTTATCGTTCTTTGTCACTGTTCCGGAAATTTGTCACAATAAACATGTAGAAAAGAAATGAGAATGATTAGTTTAATTGTATTCCAACACTACTTTTGATTCCATTGTTATGCCTCCCAGTGACACAACGGTAGGTCTGCGGACTTACAACGCTAGAAACAGGGTTTCGATACCCGTGGTGGGCAGAGCACAGATAATCCATCGTGTATCTTTGTGCTTAACTATAAACAAATCCATTGTTATTATTGAACTTAAGCTTGTAAATTGACGTCATGAGTGCCTTGTGCGTATAGGCTCCAAAACTCTGAACTAAAAAAAAAAACTTGAACTTATGAATTCAAATGGTTCTTTAGGTAATACTTTCTTTAACATAGCAACTAATCAAACAACTTTTTTCTGTCAAGCTGTGATATGTTTTGTATTGGTACAAATCATAAACGGATCATCTTTTAGTATATTAAAAGAAAGGGTGCGAAACTAAGAAATAATTGGTTCATTTAAGGCTTTGTGAAGCATCTATGAGATTCATTTCATAATTTTAGTGTGCGTTTTTTGCAATTACTGATTGTTGCATATAATAAGTGATTATGAGAAATTAAACTTGGGTATCGGTTGGGGAAAAATTGGAGGAAGGGGGTCGCTATTAGTAGTTTGGTTTGGATTTCGCGCAAAGCTACATAAGGGCTGTCTGCGCTAGCAGTCCCCAACTTAGCAGTGAAAAGACAAGAGGGAAGGCAGCTAGTCATCACCACCCACCGCCAACTCTTGGGCTACTCTTTTACCAACGAATAGTGGGATTGACCGTCACATTATAACGCCCCCACGGCTGAAAGGGCGAGCATGTTTGGTGGGACGGGGATTCGAACCCGTGACCCTCAGATTGCTAGTCAAACGCTCTAATGTTGTTAGTGTTGTCACGTTTTAAGATGTTGGGCCAACTGCGTGACTTGCACTAATTATATGTCAGAGAGTCTTTTTTTCAAGTTTACTTCTTAACTGTTGTTTCTCGCGTGTAACATAATCTTATCACACTGTCGCAGATACGTGGGAAGTGGGGCACAAGAGACGCTGCTGCACCCTGTCATTCTAAGCATAATATGGACATTATACGAGACTTTTGGGTTTTTTTACGTCAGCCTTACAACATAAAAATCGTTCCCGGGTTTATGACTATCATTGAATAAGATGAAATTAAAGTATTAGTTATTTTAAAAATAGCAACAGGACATAAAAAATATTCTGAGAAAAGGGGCACATACTTAGTTAAATCGAGTTTTAAGCTTTACTGTAGCGTGAGTGTATTGTTCAGTATCAATCTATTTGATTGTCTCTTTACATCCATTTAGAGCTGATAAGCACACTAACTTAACTTGCCACAAAAATTGCCTTTAACTTCATCTGTGATTAAATAATTGTGTGATGTTAAAGGTCAGGGTGACAACGTTATCGCCGTATGAATGGTCAGGAGAATTGTTTTCACTTTTGTTTCTTGGATGATTTATGAAAATATAGAATTTTATGACATATACCTTGGTCCGCTTAGTGTTATATGGTCGCACATTGTTTCCTTGCAGAATGTAGCATTACCACACTTACATCTTTGTATTCTACATCGTTGTTTTTCAGTTTTTAATGTTATTAGATAACGCCATTTTCATTTACATTTCACTTCTTTTAACACACAGTAGCGTTAGTTCTTGTTTTCACCACAGCGAATTTGATTGGTGTTCATTTTGCCACAGTGATATCGGTTGATAGAGAGATCCTCATTTTCCCATAGTAGTGTTAATTGGTATATAGGAATATAAATTTTACTGTAGTGAAATTAATTTTGTCATTCTGAGGTAATCTGACAAAGGGGTGTTTTAGAACAATGGCATTCCTCAATATCTTTTACTCCCGTATATTTGTTTCTACTCTGTAAGAACGCACTAAGTAAAACATTTATAACCCGCGTAGATGATACTGTCAGCTAATGTGCATATATTATTTAAGTTATAAGTAATTAACATAACTGTATAATTTATTTTTGTGGTTATAAATACTCTCGTGCAAGCAATACACATTCCCTCCATTTAGAAAGGCCAAGGCATTATGGGATAGCAGGCTGCTGCACGTCCGATTTCAGAGTCGCAAGGCAACTGCGAAGGCCGCGTGGTAGCGGATGCTAACGGTATGTAGGGACGTCGTGCGGTTCAGAAGTCTGGATTTGAGGAAGGAGTAACACATCATCGACAGGAACTTTCGGAATAACTTCATTAAACCTGCAGAATACAACAACACGTGACAGGAATTAAGCTAGAACTAAATCACCGTAGGATATATTCAGTAGTTATGAATTGTTTGTTCGTATTTTATACTTATTTTATCTGTTGTGAACGTAGCCACTGCACAGACCTGAGGCTTTCAGTCCGAAACAGAGCTTCACGAATAGCATAGCAACTGGTATGTATAACCCAAGTATTCCCTATCATATAGCTGTCGTAGCGTTCATGGGAATGAAAAAACAAACCATCTGCACAAACAGGGACAACTGTTCAGCCAAATACTGCTGACACTGCTCTGTTTTTGTGTGTTTTCAATTAAACACTATACATTAGTGGTGTCGACGTCGCGATTGTTTGTCATTGAATTATTTTACGCTGTGTTGTTGCACAAGCTTCGATAATGTTTATGTCACGTTATAAATTTTTTTAGTATTATGTTACCAGTTGTGTTGATACTTAACATTTTTTGTGTGCAACTCCTTGTGGACTTATAAAAAAGAAAAGGAAAAAAACGATAACAAATAGCCATAAGTGTTTGTTGCACGTATAAATGTTAATGTAACGGCGTAAGACTTCAAGAAAAGTAGTTAAAATTTGTTTTATTTCAGTTAGGCTCTGATCAGCTAGACAGTATAGTATGTCGTTTTAAGCAGCTATCGTAATCTCAACAGGAAACGCTTACTGACCGTTTATCGTTATTCAAGGTCTGTTTCCAAACTGACGTTTTAATGGCTTTTGAGTAACAGCTACGCTTAAAATGTTCCAAGAAAACTGGAAACTGGCACTGCAGTATAGTGGTCGGTATTTCGGTGTATGGAAATATGCCTTGTGTTTCAGTCTTCTCGCTGTCCTGTGGTGAGCGTTTTCTACCAAGTTGTGGTCCACACAACTCACCACCTTTCCCTGATCAATAGCTAATCGCTGACTCATCCGGACAAAATTTTGATTTGAGTCCCTGCTTGAGGGTGAAAGAATGATGAACGTTTTTACAGGCACACCTGTTCTTCCTCCCACAACCTTGCACACACAGTCAGGTATAAGAAGCTCGTGCTAGAGTGATAGGACTGATTTGTGACAACGAAGATACAGCGGGCGGTTGAATCTATAATAAACTCGGTGAGTTTCTGTTCTTCAGGAAGATAGTGTTGGGCTCTCCATTATGCCATATTTTCGTCACAACTTCACTCTAACACAACCATTTATGAAGTTTAAATTAGGTAGTAATCGAAAAGAAAGGGACTCAGATATTCTACCTGGTCATCAGAGCCCAGCACTTCCACGTGTAGAGCCTATGTTGTACACGGGAGTCTGCTCAGGGATGGATTATTATGGACTCAACAGTTTAGAGGACTTTTGTCCATCCAAACGCCATAGTAGTTTCCCAGACTTTTATGGTGGTTGTTCCAATCATTCCTCGCCGGACAGTCACTCAGACTATGGCAGTGCAGCGAGTGACAGCATCAACCAGTCGGAAGGTGAAAATGTATCTCTCTCCGGGAGTACTGCAACCAGCGTTTCTTCGATTGGGTCTCACGAAAACAACATTGAAACGCTCGATTTTATTCGAAACGGCAATGGGTGCATCAGTAGAACGAAATCACAGCCAAATTCAACTCTCATTGATATTCATTGCTGCTGTAAAAGTAACTGTCATGGCAACGGTGGTTCGATATACCGATTAAACCTTCATTGTTGCAATCATATGGAACCATTATGGGAAACAGAAGTTTCAAATATGCGACGACAGACACAAAAGGGAGTGAGTTGCCACGAACGGAAGATACGTCACCAATCATGTCCTGTTTTTCAGGCGAATCAAAACGTACGTAGATTAATCCTGTTTTTGCAAAAGTAAAGTGTTTGATTATTTATATTGGGTAATACTCGTGTATAAACTATATATAACACGTATGTTTGTTTCTATCGTGATATATTTATCTTGTTTGTTTGTTTGTTGGTCGATAAGCGCAAAGCTACAGAATGGACTATCCGTGCTCTGTTGTCCACCGCGGGTATCGAAACCCGCTTTTTAGATATAAAAACTTATGAAAATGGGTGTGTTTAGAGTTT